>NC_136262.1:108999155-109048964 GCF_964187855.1 Myxine glutinosa
GGTTGTCCAGTCGATCTTTTCGGAGAGACATAGTAAGAGTGTGAGATTTGTCAGGATTGAAAGACATGTTCCACTTGTTTGACCAGTCTGTGATTTTGTCCAGGTCTTCAGAGAGTGAGGAGGCTGCAGACTGCCGATCTGAGGGAAGAGGAATGGAGCGGCAGAGAGTGGAGTCATCAGCAAATAGATAGAGACGATTTTCCAGAGAGTCGGAGAGATCATTGATAAACACCAGAAAAAGCACAGGGTCCAGCACACTGCCTTGGGGAACTCCAGCCTGAACAGGAAAGGGAGATGAGAGAAATCCATTCAGGGCCACACGTTGACTACGACCAGAGAGGAAGTCCGCAAGCCATGCATGGAGATTTCCATGGATACCAAAGGAGGAGAGTTTGGTGAGCAGAGCGGGGTGCCAGACCGTATCGAAGGCACGTGATATGTCAAGGGAGACAGCTCTGATTTCCTGTTTGGCATTGAGGACCTCCATCCATTGTTGAGACAGCAGAAGCAGCATGTCCAGAGTAGAGTGACCTGGTCTGAAACCAAATTGATGATCAGAGATCAAGCCATTGGAGAAGAGGAAAGATTTCATATCCGAAGCAATGATGGATTCCATGACTTTGCTGATAATTGGGAGCAGGCTGATTGGTCTGTAGTTGCTGGGATCTGTTTTTGCACCTTTTTTGTGTAAAGCGGTAATGTTTGCTGATTTCCAGGATGCTGGCAGATGACCTTGAGCAAAAGATAGGGTGAAAAGAACAGAGAGAGGGTGAGATAGAGCGTCAGAGCAGGATTTTCGGACCCGTGGGCTGATGCCGTCTGGTCCAGTTGCAGAATCAGAGTCGAGGTTAGACAAAAACTCCTCCACCTTGTCAGGATAGAAGGACACAGAGTCCAGGAGCAGTTGGGTTCGACTGGGAAAGGTGGGAACAGAGAGAGATGGGTTTGGGACTAAAGATTTTGAGGCAAACACAGAGTTGAGGTGTGTGTGTGTGTGTGTGTGTGTGTGTGTGTGTGTGTGTGGATGTGTGTGTGTGTGTGTGTGTATGTATGTGTGTATGTATGTGTGTATGTATGTGTGTATATATATGTGTGTGTGTGTATATGTATCTGTGTGTGTATGTTCGTGTGTGTGTGTGTGTGTGTGTGTGTGTGTGTGTGTGTATATGTGTGTGTGTGTGTTTATATATGTGTGTGTATGTGTGTGTTTATATATGTGTGTGTATGTGTGTGTTTATATATGTGTGTGCGCGTGTGTGTGTGTGTTTATATATATGTGTGTGTGTGTGTGTATGTGTGTATGTATGTGTGTATGTATGTGTGTATGTATGTGTGTATATATGTATCTGTGTGTATATATATATGTGTGTGTGTGTGTGTGTGTGTGTGTATGTGTGTATGTATGTGTGTTTGTATGTGTGTATGTATGTGTATATATGTATCTGTGTGTGTGTGTGTGTGTGTGTGTGTGTGTGTGTGTGTGTGTGTGTGTGTGTGTGTGTGTGTGTGTGTGTGTGTGTGTGAAAATTAGCATTGAAATTAAGTTTGTGGGTTTTTTAAAATTTTAATCAAGATTTGGAGGATTTGCATTTATAAGGAAAACTCAAAATAATTATCAGCATTCATTTGAAAGATAACTGCTGTGAGTTGGTGAGAAATAACAGGCAAATAAATATAGATTAGAGCAGCTTTATAGTAGAATATATATTCTCAAAACCAGGACAGTTAAACATACAGATAGTGAACAGATCTGCTTGCTCTGCACAGCTGGTGCTAAATACTAAATTCTCACTTTTTTAAGGCTATATAAACTTTTTAAAGAGGGTTTAATAAAACAAGGCTCGTTACTCATTTGTATTGCATTCTAATCACTGCCTACACAGTCAAAACAACATTCCTCTTCATGACCTCTTTTCTACATTTGAGACATTTGTTTCTGCAGCTCAGGGTTTTTCTGGCATTGTACATCATGGTCGTGTTGTTCGATTGCCAAGGCCTCCGTGCAATTTGCAGGTTATTAGAGCTGCCGGAATATAATAAATCAGCATTATTGAGCTGATCAGGATAGACGTCAATCGATGAACACCCTCGAGTTGTTCTCTCCTGCATACCTGTGCCATTTGCTATTACAGGTGTCATTTCAAGGCATTATACAAAGCAATGTACAACAGCTTTAGCATTGCACAAGAAACAGAACCGTTTTTGAAAGTCTTAAAATCCTTTGGATTAAAAAGAACAAGACCTGTCTGGGAGAAGTATTAACGACGTTTCGATGCGGATCACTCCGTCAATTTCACAGGTCAAATCGATGAATTGTAATACAAACATGGAATTTATGCGAATAACATGATGAATCACAATTTGAAGGACACGTGGGACGTCCAAGAAGTTCTGAGAACGAAATAATGCAATACTCATCGACAAGTAGCCAAATGAAAAGTATAGACATAAAAACATACATTCAAATAATTTCTTATTTAAATAAATAAATATATATATATATGTATGTTGGAACCCATCTGTGGATCGGTCCCATCGGCCGATGGGTCTGACCCATCTGTGGATGCACGAGAAATGACAATGCAGACCCATCGGCCGATGGGTCTGCGCCATCTGCGGATGTGTTGTTCACCTTGAAGGAATGTGTTGACAGAATGGTGCTCTTCAATCAGGTACACAGTCATTGGAATTACATGTGGTAGGAATTTAACAGAGATGATTTTTAGATGTTTAACAGATTAAACCACATGTCACGGACTGCTTTATAAACATTTATGACATCAATTGCTTATTTTTAGGTTCAAATAAACATACTCATCCACCATTGATGCATAGGAAACACAGATGGGTTCACCTTCAAGGTGAACAACACATCCGCAGATGGCGCAGACCCATCGGCCGATGGGTCTGCATTGTCATTTCTCGTGCATCCACAGATGGGTCAGACCCATCGGCCGATGGGACCGATCCACATATGGGTTCCAACATGTACACTTGTATTTTGTAAAAAAAAAAAAAAAAAAACCTTGGCATGTTTCATTATTGGGAGTATTAACTTCTTGAACCATAATGCAACATAAGTGTGCGGAATCCACCTATATCTCTACCTGTTTGGCTTCAAAAGCGTTGACAATTCGTGATTCGCAAGGAGCAGCTGTTTCATAGAAGCAAATGCCAAGTTCAAACCTAAAGCGGTTTAAAACTTGTAATAATATAGCAGAGCGGATGGAGTAAAGGAGATAAAGTTTAACTCCACAGTGCATTACCTTGGCATTACCACCCACACACACACACACACACACACACACACACACACACACACACACACATTACCACCCAAAAGGGGCAGTTTGTAGCAGCCACAGGGATTTTCACAACTTCATATGAACACCAGTCCTGGGCACAGCTCTTTCTGCCTTGGTAGTTTCATCAATGGGAGACCACGTGTGGACCACTCTCCGAATAGGCCTTGTTCTTTTGCCACTTCAATTCAAATTAACAAGGGAAAAAGCCTCTAAACTGTCAAATGTAATGTGGACAATGATAGCTTCAATTTCCCTCTAGTGTTTCACCACAAGGGCAGCCTCTTGCTAATAGGCCTACACCAGTGCAGATAAGAAAAAACTGCCTTATGTCACTTGGCAGCCTCAAGTACTTACAAACATCAATTAACAATACTAATTGTATGCCATTCAGATTATTGGCAGCCATACCAAAAACTGTTCATCAAATTTATAGGCCCTGCTTGTCCTCTCTCTTTGTGTGTACATACAATAAATATAGAGTAAAGTAGGGCCAAATGACCACCCCAGCAAACTCCTCACTCATCCCCTCCTCCCTCTCCCCCACATCCTCCCCACACACACACACACACACACACATACCTACCTGTAAACCAGCTTCCTGGTCCTGGTCACAAGTTCAGTAATAGACTAGACTGATTTATGGAAAAAGGCCATGTATAAGCTTATAGGTGCATTTTTGGGTAAAAGTTGGGAACCTCACTTTTTAACATAACTAGGGTATGCTGAATTCCATTAAACCGGTTCCCAAGCCAAATTTTGAGTTTTGAATTTTGAGAATTTTGAGGGTTCCTCTGTTGATTCAGCACGACATATGTTGTTCTCCAAGACTGGTAAACCAGAAGCAATGTCACCGACAAGTGATGCTCTTCATTTCCATTTGATGCGAGTACACTATCAAGCCATGGCATGGAGACATGCTCATTGTGCCATACCTGACCTTCCTGCACCTGTGGAAATGGGATGGAAACGTGATTCAGGACTAGAGCCTATTCTGATGTCACTGAGTCCAATCCCAGAAAGTTGCCTCGAGATGATTTGTTGTGCATGCCAGATTGCCAGAAGCAATGCAAGACTCGACGCTGCAAATGTCGCTATTCAGAGTTGAGGTGCACATCAATGTGTGTCGGTCAGCAACAGGATGATGATCAGACCCCTTGTGTGAATTTGATGTAGTTTGGCAAAACAACATGTGTGACATTCCTGAATGTTTGTGCTTCATGGCCATGTATACTTAATTTTAGAATAAATGGTTGTATGAAACATTGTCTTATTAAAACCATTTCCCATTTTATGGTGTCCAATTTCAATATCAGTTTGAATGTCTCTTTCAATGTCGCCAACCATAATATAGACGAGACGGGTTTACGAAAAAAGGCCATGTGGGCAATTCCACGGTTACTCACATTACATTAATGTATCTATCTATCTACTGTATCACCTGTATATATATATGTCACCTGTATATCACCTGTATATATATATATATGTAATGTGAGTAACCGTGGAATTGCCCATGTATAAGCTTCTAGGTGCATTTTGGGGTAAAAGTTGTAAAGTTAAAGTAAAAGAGCTGCATGTATATACATGATATATAAATGCTTGTTCAAAGAAATTGTCCAAAAATGGCAATTTGGTGGCCATTTTGTTTATGCTAGTTAGAAGATCAAAAACTCCAAATTTGGCTTGGGAACCGGGTTAATCGAATTCGGCATACCATAGTTATGTTAAAAACTGAGGTTCCCAACTTTTACCCAAAATGCACCTAACATTCACATTTCTCAGAAATCCATCTAGTCTATAACCTGGACGTCTGCTCCAGGCTTAGCAGACGATTTCTAATGAGACGAATGCTCGGTGTACCCAACAATAGGATCAAGTAGAACGCACAATGCAGAGCTCCTCTCTGAGTCTGGGAAGTCAGCTTTTTGAATCCTGACTGAGTCATATTATAAAGATTTTAAAATGAGGCATGCTGCACCCTTGCTTGACGCAAAGCATTTAAAAGAAATGAGCACGGACAAACAACCAGAAGTTGCCAATACAGGTGCATGCTTTGATTGGCCTATTGGCCTCCTCCAGCATCAAATATCTTTGTAAGGGAACTCATCTATGGTGGAAGAGGAAGTTCAGTGGATGTAGTACATTTCAACTTTCAGAAAGCATTTCATAAGGCACAGCACAAAGACTGTTGTTAGGTTTGCAAAATGGCAGGTAGAGTAACTAACGAGATGGAAACTGGCTTAGTGATAGGAAACAAAGAGCGGTTGTTCGTGGGAGGATATCTCCCTAGGAGGTTGTAAGTGGGGTACTTCAGGGATCAGTGCTGGGCCTGTTATTATTTAGAATTTACATCAATCTATCATTGCAGTTAACATCAAATCCTTCTTTTTCTCCAATGGACTGATCTCAGATCATCAGTTTGGTTTTAGACCCGGTCATTCTACGTTGCTCGTTGTACATGCTGCTTCTACTCTCCTAACAATGGATGGGAGCCCTCATTGTCAGACATGAGATCAGGGCCATTTCTCATGACATATCTTGAGTATTTGATACAGTCTGGCATCGCATCTTGATTTCGAAACTCTCTGCTTATGGCATCCAAGTCCACTTCCTTTCTTGGATCACTGACTTTCTCCACTCCTGTATTTAGGGTGCATCTCTTAACGGGATCCTCTAATCTCCTCTCCTTGTCAAGGATGGAGTGCTCCAAGACAGTATTCTGGGCCCAGTTCTACTCTTGATCATTAATCAATGATCTCTCTGATTCGCTGGAGAATCCTGCCTATCTCTTTGCTGATGATTCCACACTCTGCCATATCATTTCTCATCAATCCGACAGGTAGGCAGCAGCCTCTTCCCACTCTACAGACAATGATAGAATCAGGAGCTCATCGAACACACGGAATATGTCTTTCAACCTTGACAAATTAATCCTCCACTCACCATCTCTCCGAAAGGACTGTCTGGTAAACCCTCCCATGAACTTCCTAAACAAACCACTTGAAGAGGTTAAGTCATGAAACTTTTGTGCCTCTCCATCAGCTATGGTCTTTCTTTGGTGGACCATATTTTCAAGATGGCCTCCAATGCCAGCTCATCATGCGAGGTCTTTCCTTGACCATTCTGAACTTTCGATAACCTGCAAGGCTGGAGTGTCCCAGGCAGTGTCTTGCAGCTTAATAGAGTACCGCTTTAGGTTGGCGGTCGAGCCTCACGTCTTGCCCTTACTGATACCATGGAAAGCAATGAAGCCGAGTGTCTTAGGCCTATTATTTTCACGCCACAGACAGGTTGGTGCCCTCTCTGTATTCTCCAGCCTCCTTTGTAGTCTTGCACCCTCTGGCCTCTCTTGGCTCTATCCGTTCCAGGTTTCTGCAGGGCAAAGATGGTTTGCTAGTAATCCTCTTCTTGCTAAACTCTCAAATTACAGTCTCACTGCTCACTCCAACCAATTATTCCTCTATTCTGTCACCTATGAAACCAACTTACCCAGTCTGTTCAGGCACATTTTTCCCTCTTGGACTACACGACAGCTGTTCACCACTATCTCAAGTCACTCTTCATCCAAACTCATGATATATTATATCACAAATGACGCTATTCCCAAAGCATTCCATTTTTCCAGGTTATTGTGATTTTTTCCCCCATTTTCCTTCACCTCTTCTCATTTGTTAGTTGTCGATTGGCTTGTTCCTTTTCTGTTTCATCCCCACTTTCCCCTTCCTCTTCTTGCTGTGTTTCATTCAGTTTGTGTGCTGCTTGTTCACCCCCGTGTGTCCTTCTCCCTTCCCCTAGATCTCATTTTCACGTCTACCCTGCTGTTTGGAGTTTCCCCATTTCTATATTGTTCCCTTCCATTCCGCTCTTGCTCTTCCACGAGCCTTAATCATGTAAACAAATAAAGAACAAAAATACAACATTTGGACAATGGGGTTAAGAGTAGGATTTCCTAATTTGTAGATGACACAAAGCTTGGATTAAGGTAGACAGGAAGAGGTGGGGAAGGTGATCAGAATCACAAATGTCTAGACACCTTCATAGATTGGGAAACATATTGGCAGATGCAGTTTAACATTATGACGTCGAAGGTGCTGGGGATGGTGATAAGAACAATGAAAATAGGGACTATATAATGCAAAGGGCAATGTTGGAGCATGGCACCCACAGGAGATGGATCTGGGGTTAAGCAGATAGCAGAGTATCAGGCAGCCATCGATAAAGCTAAATGGGGTTTAAGTTGTATTCCCAGTGGATAAATAATAATTCAAAGCGGTGGTTTTAACACTGCACAGAAATTTAATGAGACCCCATCTGGAATATTCTGTGCAGTTTTGGTCACCACAGCTCAGGAAGGACATAGCTACCATAGAGAGGATTCAATATAGAGGTTTTTATATTTATTCCGGACCTAGCTCGACTCAGCTATGAGGAGCGGCTGAAAGAGACAGGGCTTTATACATTATAAAGAAGGCGATTACGAGGGAATATGATGGAGTTGTTTAAGATCATAAAAGGTATAGACAAAATAGGCTCAGAAAATGTATTCAGCACAGTAGACAGAGATAGGATCAGGGGACAGCCTGGGAGCAAGGAAGAGGAGAGTTAAGATGGTAGTAAGGCAAGGGCCTTTCACTCAGAGAGTAGTTAATGCATGGAATGGTCTCCCTGGAAAGGTAGTAGCAGCAGAAACAGTAGATAAGTTTAAAACTGAGTTAAATGGGTATCTAGAAGTTTGGTACCCTAGAGACAGGGATACTTGGATATTGGGATAGTTGTGTAGGATTGATGGGCCTATTGGCCTCCTCCTAAGTTGAATTTCCTTGCTGACTCTTCAGGAGAACTGTTAAGTGATCAATCAAGCCAGATTGAAGAAAGCTGTAGAAAATTTACATATTAGGAATTCATTAATCTGAGCACTAACCCCTTTTGACTGATATTTTACAAGAAGTCCGACCCATTTCAAGTAGTCCTGCTCCTACAACAAAACCAGGAGACATTTGCAAATGGTTTTCAACGTCATATCCTACATAACATTCAGCAACTTAGAAATGGTTTTTCATGAAGACATGACAAAATTAGAATTTTGCAAAAATTGACCTCATATATGGAATTGACAATATATTTTGCTTTTGTTTCCTGAGTTTGTGGTATTGTCTTTTTTGGGTTATTTTAAAACATGTAGTTTTGTTGTCTGCCTTTGTTGACTTTATCATTGTTTTTTAAATCTTCCCTGATGTCATTTATATTTTGAGTTTGTTTTCAGCACCCATTAACTCTGGGTATTTGTCCTCGATTTTATATTTGTTTTTTAGTTTTTGGATTCTCCTCTTTAGCTTTGGGATTCAGTTAACCCTTCTGAAATGTTATATTTGTCCTGTTTCCTTTTTCAGTTGCCTCTCTGTCTCTTGTCTCTGCTTCCATGGTTGTGTTGCATGTGTGTGTTCATTCACATATATACATGTATACATTCTACAATAGGGGGGAGGGGGGGGGGGGAGGTGTGGGGTGGGTATATACTGTCCTACCTTATTCTTACAGTAAATGTATATTGTCCAGTTCTTTCTCTTCGGGTAAAGTTAATTTTATTTCTTAAGGAGTTTTGTTAAAATATCTGGAGAATAATCCAATAGTATATTCTTATTAATGTGGAGGTTTCCGTATATGTATTTTTAATAATTTTAATTGAGGCAGCAATATTTATCAATAAATAAACCCCCAAAATGGATAGATTATCACATTTTCAGGAACACTCACCAACTTGTGTCCATGTTGGTAAAAAGCAATTCCAGTGAACACGTTATAACAGTAATAAAGTGAATTTCAGGTAGGAGCCATTGTTGCCTTTTTTAAAATAGTTATTTACATCCTCTTTGCACAAATTTGCAAAACTACCGGTGAGTAATAGTCTTATGTGTACTTTTGCAATCCAATAAATGATTTAAAGCAAGGCTAAAATGCAGTAATCATACCATACTGTTACATAGACAGAAGGATATGAGACTTTGTCAAGGTTAATGTTCAGTTATTTTGTAAGGCCAATGCTCATGCTCAATATTTTGTCAAGGCTAATACTCAAGAGAGGAGCCTCAATTTCTATAAAGGGTTAACAGCAAAATGTCAGCTTTACTTTTCTTACCATGCAGGCAGACTTCCTTTGCATCTCACGACAGTCAGCAGACCTTTGTCAACCTGCAGTTGATAAAACCTGTCCTACAAATTGTCAGCTGACGCAGACCGACACAAACCTTTACAATGTCTAGTATTTCTCTATTCCATGTGCAGAATTACCTTAACTCTGTATATTTTAACATAATGAAGCAGTGTCTGTGTGCATGCCCAAAGATGTCCAAATAACTCAGCATTGTAGCATAGAACAAAAGCAAAACTTATTGAATGATCTCAGAAAGTCAATGTCTCCTCTCTCTTGGCTAAAGATTTGTATGGGTATCAGTGTTAGTTAAGGTGGAGGTTTAGGGGTTATGATTTTGAACTGAATCCTGTGAGCTACTGCTTGATGGACACTGCAAGGCCAGCATGGCAACATGCCCATGGAGGTTTTTGAGGTGTTCTTCCTTGAGCTCAAGGTATGAGCGTGAAAAAGTGTGAAATATAGAAGTCACCGGAAAGGCCATGAGTAGTATTCCACTAAGGATGCTACTGAAGGCCACCATCTGTCCAGCAATGCTTTGAGGTACCATGTCTCCATAACCCACAGTTGTCATGGAGATAATTGCCCACCAATAGCATGCTGGAATGCTTTGAAAGTCTAAGCCTCGATTTGGATTGGATGTTAGCTCATTCTCAGCAAGGTAAATAAGGGGCGCAAACAGTGCCATGCCGACAAAAAGGAAGAGCAAAAGCAGGCCTAGTTCATGCCGGCAGCGCCGCATGGTGAGCCCAAGTGTCTGTAGGCCCAGTGAGTGACGTGCCAGTCGCATCACGTAAAGAATCCGGAGAGCCCTCAGGACACGCAGGACCAAACCCACCTTCTCTAAGTATGAACTTCTCCCACTGTTGGACTTTTGATTCTCATCTTTAGTTGATACCAAGTCCACCAGGAGAGAGATGTAGTAGGGAAAAATAGCAGCCACATCAATAAGGTTGAGAGGTGTGCGGAGGAAATGGCACTTGCTTCGTGCCTGAATGAAACGCAGCAGGAATTCGAAGGAGAACCATGCCACACAAATGGTCTCCACAACGAAAATGTTGAAGCACAGCTGTGAACACTCACCCTGTTGGATAGCACACACAAGGAGGGATACCTGTTCATTCATATGTCCATGGCAATAATGATAACTTACTACATTGGACTAAAATTCCAATCAATTCCAATCATGAACTGACGAGTAAACTGAAAATAAAATTATTAAATGTAGGTTTAGTGCACCTGTGTATATAAAGTATGTATTATCTATGATCATGTTACATATCATATGATCATGGAGATTGAGATTGCACAGCAAGAAACTACTGAATCCTGCGGAGATCCATTAAACACTGTTGTAATTCCGTTACTGTAATTCCTTTGTCGAATGTAATTCCGTTATCATGCTTTCTCACATATGTGCTAGGATTTTTCAGAACTTTTTGTTTGAAGACATTGTTAATGGTATGAAATCAGAGAATTTACAATTATAAATTATTCTGATGAGAAGTAAGCTCAGTGAAAGGAATTATTTAATAGTCTGGTAACGGAATTACCAGAGAAAATGGGTAAATTTTGTAATTGTCTCCTGTATTTACCAGAAAGCATTGATGATAGAACTTTGTATATTTTGTCATCAGGGTACATAACTATCTATAGTAATAAAAGGCAGTGTGTGTGTCTCCTCCATAACACCAAAACGATGAAACCTAGCGGCCCTTAACTTTTCATGCATACTTATAGATATCTCAGAAAGTGCATGAATGAAATCTGGATGTTTGGGTGTGTTTTGAAGATCATTTACGCTTACTTTTGTTCAGCCTGCATTCAGGTCGTTCTGCTTGGGGTCTTTATTCTGCCATTTTGTCCACTCAACTGAAGTATGCCTTGCCACAGAACAGGCCGGTTTCTGTACAATAAATCTTCATATCTACGAATGGTAATAGAGCTGATCTTCATACCTACGAATCACTGTATTCCTGTATACATCGCAATGTTTATAAACACCAGTGTTCGTGCCTTTTTAAAATTTCCACAACGATCGAGAATCATCTCTTCACCTGAACCAAATTTCAAAATGTTAACTCCAGAATTGACCTCAGCAGCAGTTCCAACTATTTTTAAAAAGTGTTAATTTGTCTAATTCGGACATTGTGGGACACTCCGGGCATCTCAACAATATTGTTGGAGTGCTTAAGTTGCTTGGCGAGCACTGTACAAGCAGCTTGGTAATCGAACACCCCGCTAGGTGGAACACCCCTGCTCCCTCTTCAAATTCAGTCTATTTTATATCTTTTCTTCCTTTGAAAAGTAAAAAGTAGATATATCGACAAACGAAGACAGCCCTATCCCACCGGTCCGTCGCCTTAGTTGTGCTTTTATTTTCCCCCTTTTTGTGCCATCTGGTTTTATTATATGACTCATCACTTCCACATTAATACATACATAAAAACTTAACGTTCATCAACATCGTGTTGGATTTCCGCCATGTTTGTTTGAGATTTGAAAAGGATCAACTGACATTTTGTGGTCCGTGTGACTTGATATATTTTTGAATTGAATTACGACAATTCCCACCTGAATTCCTATTTGAAAGACCTCTGTTTGAAGGTAAACCTTTGGCATTGCAGTCTTAATGTATGTATTTTATTTGTGTATGTATAGATTACCGCAACAAATTAACCAGTAGGATCGGCATGAAGGCTTCCGCAGCCGAGCCTGGGTACTCCATGGAGAAATCTCTGAGTTAGGAAGGCAAAATAATTGGGAGGATTGCAATAATTAAAGCAACGATGGGATGAATGAACTCCAAGCACTCATTATCATATGCCTGATCTTCATATGTACAAATCACTAATCGCTTGCCAAATCAGCCTTTCCTTAAAACCCTACCCTTTCATTGGAGTGCTTGCTTGAATGTGTTAAGCTAATTTGCAAGCACTCTACAATCTTATTGGTAGCGAGCAGGGTAACCCGCATGAAGGTAACCTACAATTTTATTGCTAGGTAGGTGGGGGTGGGTAACTGAGAAGTGCGAGGCGGTGGACAGAATTTAAAATGGTGAGTTGAGGTGATGCTGGTTTGGGTTTATTTAAGAAGTGAGTTAAGGCGAATAAGGCGATGCCAGTTTGGGTTTATTTAAAATGGTGAGATGAGTCAATGCCACTGGGTAAAGTGGTCTTAAAGGGTATTTGGGGTCTTAATGGCGTTCCAGGTCTAAAGGGTATTTGGGGTTTAAGGGTCTTTAGAGTCTTAAATAGTCTTTATGGTCTTTATTGTCTTAAAGGCCTTAATTGGCTTTGGGCTCTTCAGGGTCTTGGGGATCTTTGCGGTCTTAAGGGTATTTGGGGTTTTAAAGGGTCTTAAGGGTGTTCGAGGTCTTCATGGGTTTTAATGGTGTTATGGGTCTTTGGGGACTTTGGGGCCAACCCCCGCTCTAGCAGGCAAAATGGCCTAAAATGCCTGTTGTTGTTGTTGTTGTTGGGGACTTTGAGGTCTTAAGGCATCTAATCTCCCAAGCATGTAAAAAGTCTTCTCTAAATCATGTAAACGTCTTCTCTCAAGCATGTAATATAAAATCTCAAGCATGTAAAAAAGGTGTTAGGGGACTTCGAGGTCTTTACAGGCTGAGGTGTTGCATGAAAATACCCTTACGACAATCCCCTTACGACAATCCCCAGTTCAGACTTGGTCTGTGTGCCAAATTTGGTCGTTGTCGGCCCAGCAGTCTTTGCAAAAAGCGCAAACAGACAGACACCCACATGTTCAAAGCTATTAATCTTCATTCTCTCCCCTTAAGCTTTTTAAAAGGTTTTTTCTCCACTGGAACACAATGACACCATCGAATTGTAAAGCTAGTCTCTTGTAAGTTTCAGATCGTTTGACATTTTAGTTTAGGAGGAAAATGTTACACAACACTATACCAAGCACATATAACACTGTTCCCAATCATCTTAGAAAGACTGAATGTTTTGTGCAGCTGTAATATCACTTCACACAGAAGCTGTCACATTTGCCACCATACCGATCCAAACATTGTCAGTGATTAGTCATTATTTTCGAAGTATCTTAAACAAAATGTGAAGGTCATCCTTGAAACTTTTGCTCTGATAAAGGTTTAATGCCAAAACATCACATTATCTTTGCTTCTTAAGGCAGTTTGGATATGTCAATCAATATCCTGTTGATTTCATACTTTGTTCAACCTTAAACCCCCCTTGCAGATGTAAAGATGACCCGCAAATGTGGATAACAACCAACAACACATACAAACACGTGCATGCACACATACATCCACACACACACACACACACACACACACACACACACACACACACACACACACACATACACGCACACATACAGTCACACATGAAAAAGTAAGTACACCCCATGTATGTAAAGTTTTGACTTTTTCAACATATTTCAACATACAGCTATTTGATCTTAATTTCAACAATATCGATAGATAAAGGTGATATAATATAACAAATATCATGAAACATTTACATTTTGTCGTCCATTGTATAATTTAAATCAACATAAATGCAAATTTCACATGTGGAAAAAGTAAGTACACCCCTACATTTATCACTACTTCAAATACCTAAAATTAGAATCAGGTGCACCAGCTCAGGTGCAAATGATTAGAACATCGTTAGAGAGGATCTTGGAGGAACCTGTCTTATTTAAACCTCAGACATTTAGTTTGTTTTGCCCTTTGTTGTTGAAGTGTGCGGCGTCACCATGCCGAGATCAAAAGAGCTCTCTGAGGCCTTCAGAAAGAAGCTTATAGATGCCTACGAGTCTGGGAAGAGATTTAAAAAGATCTCCAAACAATTTGAAATCAATAATTCGACTGTGCGGAAGATCATCTACAAGTGGAGAAGATTCCAAACAACTGCCAACTTGTTCAGGCCAGACCGCCCCAGCAAGTTCAGCTTTGAGAGCAGACCGCAAGATGATGAAAGAAGTCTCTAAGAACCCCAGAATGTCATCACGGGACATAGAGGTAGCTCTTCCCACTGTTGATGTCAAAGTGCACGAGTCTACCATTAGAAAGAGGCTGCACAAATTTGATCTACATGGGAGGTGTGCCAGGAGGAAACCTTTGCTGTCCAGAAAGAACATCAGGGCAAGAATAAAGTTTGCCAATGAACACCTAGGCAAAGACCAGCACTTCTGGAACAATGTGCTCTGGATAGATGAGTCAAAGGTAGAGCTATTTGGCCACAGTACCAGAAGACATGTTTGGCGAAAACCAAAGACAGCATTTGACCACAAGAACCTGATACCAACTGTAAAGCATGGTGGTGGAAATATTATGGTTTGGGGCAGCTTTGCTGCATCAGGGCCTGGGCAGCTCACCATCATAGAATCCACTATGAATTCTTCATTGTACCAGAGGGTGCTTGAGGATAATGTGAGGGCATCTGTCGGAAAGTTGAAGCTCAACCGAATGTGGACCTTGCAACATGACAATGACCCTAAACATACCAGTAAATCCACCAAGGAATGGCTGAAAAGAAAGAAATGGAGGGTTCTGGAATGGCCAAGTCAAAGCCTGGATCTAAATCCCATCGAGATGTTGTGGGGTGATTTGAAACGAGCTGTGCATGCAAGAAACCCCTCAAACATCGCACAGCTGAAAGAATTCTGCATGGAGGAGTGGGCAAAAATTTCTCCCATTCGATGTCAGAGACTGGTAGACAGTTATAAGAAACGCCTACTTGAGGTTGTTTCTGCCAAAGGGGGCAATACCACCTATTAGAGCAAAGGGTGTACTTACTTTTTCCACATGCGAAATTTGCATTTATGTTTATTTAAATTATACAATGGACTACAAAATGTAAATCTTTCATGATATTTGTTATATTATATAACCTTTATCTATCAACATTGTTGTTATGAAGATCAAATAGCTGTATGTTGAAATATGTTGAAAAAGTCAAAACTTTACATGGGGTGTACTTACTTTTTCACGTGACTGTACATACGACACCAATAGCTTTAAAATGGACTGAGTCAATCGGACAAGTGTAGGTTCTGCAAGGTAGAAACAGAAAGCATGAGTTACCTCCTATCGGGATGTGAAAAACTCATGTCAGAGCAGCTGTACACCCAAAGGCACAACAAGCTATGTAGAGTAATTCACTGGCACATCTGCAGAAATTTCAATATCCCAGTTGCACAAAACTCGTGGTAACATGAACCAAAAGCAATCATTGAAAACAAGGACAAAATGCTCACATATGGCCTGATGATCCCATCGAGCGTGAACATAGAAAACAAAGCATTGCGACCGGACATTGAACTCCGGAACAAAAATGAAAAGACAGCATTGATGATTGAGATATCAGTACCCATCGATTTCGGCCTAAACAACGCAGAAATAAAGAACATGACAAAATACCAAGACCTCAAGAATGAGGTGAAAAGATCCTGGAAGCTGAAGACCCACACCCTAACCCACTTCAAGTTTCACCATATTTCACAGTCCGTCTGTCCGTCACACCTGTGGTTTTCTAGACTTTTTTCCATACCCTTTGACATATGCAACTGAAACTTGATACATAGCTTATGTATGATATATAGTTTATGTATCATGCTATCATAGCTTATGATACATAACCCAACTTGATACTTATGATAAGTTATGGAACAATTTTGGGTTTTGGGACATTTCCACAATTTTAATGGAATTATTCCCTTTTTGGACTTAGAATATATCACATCAGTTATCCAGACTTTTCCCCTTTACCCTTTAATGTATCAAGTGGTAATCCATCTATTGTAGGAAATGTTTACATTGCTGCCCAATCTGATGGAGTTTTTTTTTATATAAGGAAATTCAAAGATTTCAAAAAAGGGCTTGCACTTCTGTGCCTTGAAATTTGAGGGAAATCTTTCAATTTAAGTGCAAACTTGGCTGATCCTTTGATCCTTAACTTGTAATCCTTCTGCAGTGTTTCTGGTGGAATTTTCTACCTGTAATTGAAGATGCAACCCATATAGTGAAAATAGTGTTGCAGGTGCACAACATCATGTGTTCAATATGCATGAGATGGTCATATAAAGTGCGAACACTCAGGTATGTATGAGCCATAGCGCCACGACTCTCCCACTAACCCACTTCAAATTTTACCTTGGCATCCCTGAACTCTTATCCACCCACAAGGCCTTCATCCACAACTTGATGGAGTACTGCTCTCCACTCTGGCAGGAGGTCCTGCCTCGCAGCTTGCTCAGCTTGATAACAATTAGGCCTTCAAGATCATTTGAACCTCCCGTGAAGAAGCTGAATCTATGGGCCTATCATTTCACCATCACAGACAGGTAGGTGGTCTAATTCTTTCTCGGATGACCAACACCTGGTCTCTTTGTCTTCTACCGCTTCCTTTCTAGTTTTGCATGCTCTGCACTTTCCCACCCCCTAAACCCAGGTTTCGGCAAGGTGCACGTGACTCACCAGCAACCCTTCTGGCGAACCTCCCCAAAATACAGATTTACTGTTCAACTCCACTCATTTGCTCCCCCTTTTGTCCCCCGCCTGTGGAACCAACTTCCACATTCTCTTCAATCTCAATATTCCTTCCAAGTATTCAAGACAGCTGTTCACTACCATCTCAGGTCATCTCACATCCAAATCCATTATCTCTTCCATCCTCGTTAAACCAGCCCTTCTCCCCATAACTTTTTTTTCCAGTTTTTTTTTCTTCCTGACCTGAGACATTGCTTCTGTATCCATCTTGTTAAATCCCTGCATTCTCCCCTGCCCCCATTCCTACATACGAATTGTCCATATCCGTCTTTTGTTTGCTCTTCTGTTGGTGTCCTCCAACAGAGTGGCAGTTTTTAACTGGGTCCTAATTGGAACCAAGAATGAACAGCTCAAAAAGATAATTGCGCATATCTGTAAACTATTCGGCAAGTTTTCGATGTTATGTCATATAATATTTATCTCCAACACCGCGAAGGTGGATGCAGGTTATGTTTTCACCCATTTGTTTTTTTCTTTCTATTTCTCCCTGTGTCTGTAATTGAGTCTGTATGGCGGGTCCCTCACCTTAGCCTATTACTATTAGTTTTTATCTCAACATTTGTATTCCCTCCGCCACCAAAGGTGGATGGAGGTTATGTTTTCACCCCTGTCTGTCTGTGAGCAGGATATCTCAACAAGTTATGAACAGATTCAGACGAAATTTGGCGGACAGGTTCCGTGTGTGCTAAGGACGAAATTATTCAATTTTGGTGAATATCCGGTTCTGAATATAAGATTTTAACATTATTTTTCAAGTGATTCTTCACCATTCAGGGATGGGGACAAAAGCTATATGAACCAACTTTAGAGGCCATTTTTCCTTGCAGAGTGGGGGTTGGCCTTTTTCGGGCACCATGGTCTCCCTTTTGCAGCGATGTTTTATGGCCGGATGCCCTTCCTGCCGCCAACCCTGTTCGTCACCTTTTGTGACACACAGGGAATTACCAGTGAACTGGTACTCAATTTGCCGACCTCGGAAGAATGCCAGGCTGAGTCAACCCCCATGGCATTAATTAAGCGATCGACCAGGATTCAAACCCAGGATCCTAGGATCCCAAGCCAGCACACTAACCGCTAAGCCAACACCAGACTCACAAAAGCTCAATAATTTTTTTTTTTAAACCACCTTTAGAGGCCATTTTCCCCCGCAAAGCGGGGGTTGGCCTTTTTCGGGAACCATGGTTGTTGTTGTTTTTTGGTCCTCTTTTTGAAGCAATGTTTTACGGCCGGATGCCCTTCCTGACGCCAACCCTTTTTGCCGCCTTTAACGACAAACAGGGAATTACCAGTGAACTGGTACTCAATTAGCCGACCTCGGAAGGATGACAGGCTGAGTCAACCCCCCTGGCGTTAATTCAGCGATTGACCGGGATTCGAACCCAGGATCCCAAGGATCCTAAGCCAGCACCCTAGCCGCTAGCCCAACACCAGGGTTAGCGTGATCCAATAATAGCGTGATATTTCAAAAGGTTGTGGACGGATTCGGACAGAATTTGGTGGACAGGTTACGTGTGTGCTGAGGAAGAAATTATTCAATTTTGGTGAAGATCCAGATCCGAATGAGATTTTTCTTTATTTTTTAAGTGATTCTTCACCATTGAGGGATGGGACCAAAAACTATATTTAGCAACAACAAACAACAACAGGCATTTTAAGGCCATTTTCCCTGCTAGAGTGGGGGTTAGCCTTGCGGTCCCCATGACAATCTTCTCCATTTTGCCCCATATTTTATTGCGTCTCCCCTTGTTAACCCCTTTGCCTGCATTTCTTCTTCCACCATCTTTAGCCAAGTCTTTATGGGTCTTCCCCCTCCTCTACTTCCTTCTACATACATTTCCATCACTCTCTCAACCAGTCACTTTCATCCTTCCTCAACACATGACCAAACCATCTCAACCTGTTTCTTTTCACAGCATCCATCACAGGCTCTATTCCCATCATCTTTCACAATTCATCATTTGTCTTCCTCTCTCTCAACGATACTCCGCACATCCACCGAAACATTCGTATTTCCACCCTTTCCAGCCTTCGTTGCTGCTCTACGTTCATTACCCATGTCTCGCTCCCATAAATCATAACACTTCTCACACATGCAGCATACACCTTTCCCTTCAGCTTCAACGACACTCCCCTCCTCGTCAGCACGCCACTCAGTTCACGAAACTTCTTCCATGCACATCTCACTCCAGCAACCGTTGCCGAGTCTGATCCACCTTCTCCATTCAACACGTCTCCTAGGTAGCAAAATGTTTTCACACCTTCCAGCTTCACGCCGTCTCCAAGATCCAACTCAACATTTCCTCCATCTGCAGCTCCCTCTGTGCACACCTTACACTTGAATGTAGCTGCCACACTGGTTAATGACCCTCTCAAACCACTACATTTTTGATGAACCCACTCAGCGCACATTGAACATTGAGTGGAATTCACCCCGACACCCTTCCTGCACACAGCACACGGACACTTCCCAGTTCTTTCCACCTCACCACATGCTTTACCACTTGCCATCACCTTCGTCTTTCCGATATTCACCTTCAGACCTTTTGTCTCCATACATTCCTTCCACTTGTTCATCTTCTCCTTCAGTCCATCCATACTTTCTGCAATCAACACCAGATCATCTGCATACAACAACTCCCATGGTAAACCCTCCTTTACGTTCCGAGCCAGCACCTCCATCACAGCTACAAATAGTAGTGGACTTAGTACCGATCCCTGATGCACTCCCACCCTCACCTCAAACTCACCACTGTTCCCGTCCTTCGTCCTTACAGCTGTGCGTGCTCTTTTGTACATTGCCATCACTACTCTGATCAACCATTCCTCCACTCCTAACTTCCTCAATGCCCATGTCACTACTTCACGTGGAACCCAATCGAATGCTTTCTCCAGATAAACAAACCCAAGAAACAACTTCTTCCTCTTCTCCATGTACTTCTCCTGCAACTGCCCTACAATAAAAATCGCGTCTGTCGTTCCTCTTCCTGGCATAAATCCAAACTGCATTTCGTCAATCTTCACTTTCTTCCTTATCCTCCTCTCCAACACCCTTTCCAATACCTTCATTCCATGCTCCAATAACTTTATCGCTCGATACGAGCCACATATAGCATGATATTTTAAAAAGTTATGGACGGATTCGGCAGAAACTTTGTCGATGAGTTTGTTAGGTGACAACAACAACCCAATTTGATTTTGGTTCATGTCGAATCCAGATCTGACCTATCAGTGGATACAAACCGCAAACTGTACAGCCTGGCGGAGGTATGCACTCTACCAAATGCCGTTCTAGTCCTAAATGATTTGGTGCTCCAAAAGACGGATAAATAAATCTAAGGTCAAGGTACATGATGAATTTATATTTGCTTCCTAAGGCCTCGAGTGAATGGACAACAAGCTCCGAAGAGATTCATATAAATGGTTTTGTTTTGTTAGTTTCAATCATGAGCAATAGTCAGGGCCCTTAGGGATATTTTGGTTCAAATTCTTCCAAAAGCATCAAATTTGGCGCAGATGTTGCCCATGCCATACCCTTTCGATTTTTGACGGGCGTCAAGGGCGGTATGATCCGTGGACCATACCGGTCCATCCCGCCATGTCACCTGACCTATGACGTCATAATTAGGATATGCATCCAATCACATGGCGTACTATAAGTGGTCAAAGTTCAAAATGAATCGATCGAAAAATGAAGGCAGGGATCCATTTTTAAGGTTTTCATAAAATCCAATATGGCCGCCAGGTCACATGACCTATGACGTCATATTTATGACATGTATAAAATCATGTATACATGAACCCGGATCATGATCGCACAAAAATTAAACACAAGGATATGGCATACAGTTCATAAAACATCAAAATCCGTACCTTTATAATTAGACTGATGAACTGCATATGCCTGAAAATTAGGAAATAGACATGTAAATATTTCCTCTAATTGTCAAAAATAAGGTCAGAGTTCGATTACCCAACCCAGAAACATAAAATGGTGAACCTCGCGTAAATCTTGCCAAAAAACTCAAAAACCGACATGTTTGACTCAAAAATGACCTTTAAGATGACCTTGAGGGTTGACCTTGACCTCGAATCATCAAAATAACATCATAATTGGATTCCTCGACCTCGAAAACCCCTGAAAAGTGGTATCATACATGATTCCAACCCTTTTGGTTATTTAACTGATTTTCCTCCAATCCGGGTGGCGGCCATTTAGTATTTCGCCAATATGGGGCCCCCGGGGGGGGGGGGCGCGCCCGTCTTGGCGCCCGTCAAAAATCGAAAGAGTATGGCATGGGCAACATCTGGGCCAAATTTGGTGCTTTTGGAAGAATTTGAACCAAACGGCCCCAAAATATCCCTAAGGGCCCTGACTACAATGTGTGTCGGAGTGAGCGCACCTTTTCAACATTACTCCCTTCACTTCACCCAACTTTTCCAATACACTACACCGTTACTTCTCACTTCTCTTCTTTATACAGTGCTAGAGTTCAAGAGCAAATACATTCACAAACAGACAGGGGCGAAAACATAACGTCCATCCACCTTTTGTGTCAGAGGTAAGAATAAATGGAAAAAGAAACTTTTTAATACAGTCAGATCTCATCAAGCCAAATAGTGTTTGAGATGCATTTCCAAAAATAATTCTAGCTAGAATGCGTCTGAAAATGCAAAGACCATCCGCGTCAGTCTCCAGACGTCTTCTTCTTCTTCTGTATGCTCAAAGTAAGTAAAACTTCTTTTTTTTTAATTACAAAATGAAAATTGATGATTTTATGCAACCTTGACCTTTTGATCTAAAAAAAATGGTTAGGACGGCGGGCTTGGGATCGTAAGGTCCTGAGTTCGAATCCCATTGAATTAACGCCAGGTGGGGTCGACTCAGCTTGTCATCCTTCCGAGGTCGGTGAAATGAGCACCAGATAACTGGTTATGGAGAGGCATTGCATCAGCGGCAGACTCGCCCACAGAAAAATGATGCAACCAGCAGCCGGGTGGCTGCACACGAACCACCCACCCAGATAAAAAAAAAAAACAATCGACTCCTACCTTTTGATTAGTAAACCAATTCAGTGACCCGATATGCAAATTCCTTAACTTTCAGGTCCATCGGGTGAAAATTGGTGATTTTACACAACCTTGACCTTTGACATTTTTATCTAAAAAAAATAAATCGGTTTGTAGCTTTTGATTGGTGAACCAATTCAGTGACAGTGCACATTCTTAAATTTCAGGTCAATCGGATGAAAATTGACGATTTTATGTGACGCTAAACTTTGTCCTTTTGACCAAAATATTAATTTTCCTTCTCCATATTCTCATCATAAAGCTTTATTGAAAATTTGATGACAAAACTCAAATAGAAAATTTAAATTTCAGGTCAATTAGATGCAAATTGATGATTTTATGTGACACTGACCTTTTGAGTTTTTGAGAAAATTATTAATTTGCCTTCTCCATATTATCATAATAAAGCTTTGGTGAAAATTTGATGACAAAACACAAATGTCAAAACTCAAAAATGTCAAACTCAAAAAAGTTACGGCCCGGACAGACACACACAGACACATACACAGAAACACACACAGAAGTGACTGCAAACCCCCGCCTCCTGCTGCGCAAGGGATGGACTAACAAAAAAATTGTTGTTATTTAAAGGGATTTCCCCTCAATAATTCATGTTAAAGAGAGGGAGAAGAATGCAGCAATCATTTTATATTAAGTGAAACAGTCCTTAGCCACTGCTCAGGGACATAATTTTTAGAAGACATATTAATTCATTACCGGTAGGTAAAATGATGAAATTAAACAACAACAATTGAGCTTATCTTCCCCATCGTTTGGCTTTGTGTTAACCAATCTTTATTTATTTATTTATTGTATTTTGATCCCAATGGCGATATTCATTATTTTTTTATTTTTTTTTGGCCACTCCACTATTCATTTTTGAATATTCATTGCCACTTTGAATCCATTGAATATCCATTGAATATTTTGATATTCATTTTTGGCCACTGCACGATGACAGTCTGATGGATTTGCGACATCAACCTTGGTGCCGTGTAATTGCACTGCTCCACCTCATGCCATTTTTGTACAGGAAGCCAAATTTCATCTTAAAACCAGAACTTCTTATAGATTCACAAATCAGCAAAATGCCTTTTACCCCATGATTAGTTGTGCACAAAAGCCAGGAAATATCACTCAACCTTCTGGAAGTTTATCAGGTTCTCATGCATGCCCCATCCTTCCTTCTGATGGAAACCACGATTCGTCTGTCTTTGTCTGCCATGTACTTTTGTCATATTCAATGAATGAACACGTAGTGGGCATGGACATCAGTTTCAGTCTCTAATCGTCGTTTTGTCCTGAAACTTGAATTTATGTTCACCTTTTTTCTTTTTATTTAATATCTCGACCACCGAAGGTTGACGGAGCTTATGGTTTCATCCCTGTTTGCCTGTGAGCAGGATGCCTCAAAAAGTTGTGGACTGATTCGGAAGAAATTTTGTGGGCAGGTTGGGTGTGTAATAAGGTCGAATTGGTTCGATTTTGGTGAAGAGCTGAATTGATCTTTAAAAAAAATGTTTTTTTTAATTTTTACAAGTGATTCCTCACCATTGAGAGATGGGGTCAAAAACGACACAAAGCATGATAATCGGACCATGCATGTTCAAGAAATGGTTGGAGATACATTGAAGTAACAAAGTAGCCACCAGTCAGCCATATTGGATCTGATCTGGAAAAATAACGACGTGCCCATGTAAGTCATAATTCTTTATCTGTGTGCCAAGTTTGAACAACACCGGTAAATGCATGAAATGAAATGGTTGGGGACATGTTCAACATCGGGCTTTTTACAACTGAAATGTCCGCCAGTCGGCCATCTTTGATCTCATCGCGAAACAATATGAAGTGCATATGTGTACCGCCATGTATTGTCTTTATGCCAAGTATGAATAAAAGCGATCCATACATCTCAGATATGGTTGCGGACGCATGGATGGACGGATGAGACCCAATCCATAAGCCGCCATTTTGGCAAAGAATTCCAGGAGTTTACCGCCGTTGACCCAGTGTCTATTACACTACCTTATTTAACATGTTACATTAGTTATTCGTGCCTATTGTTTGTGTCCTTTATGACATCCTTAAAATCAGTAGGTTTTCTGTTTGGAATGATTTTCATATTTTGTTTGACTGCCAGACATGTAGACAGAGTAAACATATTATCTCACTCCTCTCTGCGCATGTGCGATAGGGCCATATTCAGAGGTAAATTACTGCTAAACTGTACGTTCGTTTTCTGATTCATGTTAAAAATATAACATTCAATTGAAATCAAGTTGGTCCTCGACAATAAACGGACGTTTGTGGATGGACAGACAGAAGTGAACAATATTGCTTATCCTCAGCTTTCACTTCGTGTGCACGGGGTAGTAAATATTGTCACTATAATGGTAGACTAGCCGAAACCCGTGGAACATCCACGGAAGGGAGGATGTGGTGTATGGATAGAGTGTACCATTATGGATGGCATAGGGGAGCGCTCATGGGATCTTCTTCTTCCGTTAAGCTCCAATTTTTTCTCTTTAAGTTAAGTCCAATCAGTCCTCTCTGCTCGAAGTGCTCAGGCCATGCCTTCCCGCTCTCATACTTTTATTTCCGTTCGGTGTAGAAAGAGATTGACATATCGTTCGTCTGTTTTCAGCTCGTTATCTTTAAGCTTCCTTACGTCTCGCCACCTGCTACACCTCTCTGAGTTACGAGGATTTATGCAACGCACCCCGAGTATCGCAATGTCACTCCATTTAACTTTATTAAAATGACGATAAAGACGTGAAACCCGTGGAACATCCACGGAAGGGAGGATGTGGTGTATGGATAGAGTGTACCATTATGGATGGCATAGGGGAGCGCTCATGGGATCTTCTTCTTCCGTTAAGCTCCAATTTTTTCTCTTTTAGTTAAGTCCAATCAGTCCTCTCTGCTCGAAGTGCTCAGGCCATGCCTTCCCGCTCTCATACTTTTATTGCCGTTCGGTGTAGAAAGGGATTGACATATCGTTTGTCTGTTTCAGCTCGTTATCTTTAAGCTTCCTTCCGTCTCGCCACCTGCTACACCTCTCTGAGTTATGAGGATTTATGCAACGCACCCCGAGTATCGCAACGTCACTCCATTTAACTTTATTAAAATGACGATAAAGACGTTTCCTTATATATCCTAATTTAAAATGTTCAAGGGAATAAAAAGACCATTTGGTTCACACCACCCATGTTCACACCACTCGACTGTCCAATCAGCGGACGGCTCGCTTCGCCTTCGCCCAGCAGACGGCAATATGATGGCGTCGTAAGATGGCGTCGTATCGGCAGTTAATCGGATGCTTTTGGGCCCCAACGTCGGCTAATTCAGATTTTTCGAGTATGTCTGTACGTGATAAACAAAGAGCGCGGTTCGTAGATCGCAAATCCATTAGTGCCGTGGGCATCGGGTCACTGGGTGCGGCGTAAAAGGGATAACAAAGTCGAGTCCTTACGGTATTATTATATAGATAATTCATTTAACTACTGCAAATGTATTTTTAATTACAACTAGAATTATTCATCAAATGTTATGGTTTGTTAAAGTTAGCTTTATCAAGTAGCAGGAATTGTTTGGCTTCACAGGCAAATGCAAATGATAGCTCAATCATTTCCTACTCCAAAATAATTAATCATTATATATATTTTAATTACTATAAGTTTCTGAGCAATGAAATATTATGTGCATTCTAATACAAAAGTCAGGTTGAGATGGTTTGGTCATGTGTTGAGGAAGGATGAAAGTGACTGGTTGAGAAGAGTGATGGAAATGAATGTAGAAGGAAGTAGAGGACGGGGAAGACCGAGAAAAACTTGGCTAAAGATGGTGGAAGAAGAAATGCGGGCAAGGGGGTTAACAAGGAGAGATGCAGAAATTAGGGCAAAATGGAGAAGATTGTCATGGGGACCGCAAGGCTAACCCCCGCTCTAGCAGGGAAAATGGCCTTAAAATGCATGTTGTTGTTGTTGTTGTTGTAATACAAAAAATACGCATAGAACACACTAAATCAACTTTTGTGCAATACCGGGTCCCTCCTCCCAAGCCTGCCCCTTCCCCATATTACAACCGTACCTCCTCCCACCTCGCCCCTTCCCTCTGGAACCCCACCCCACCCTTTACACACCACCTCCATCCATACTCTCACCCCTACCCCACACTATTCCCATCCCATCCCACCCCTTCCCCCCACAACCCTCAAAGTCATTGTCTAGATGTTTATCGTCATCGCCATGTAATGAACCTAGGGTGTGTTCAGGTACCAAGTTTCGTATGGAGTGCTCGCTAAGTGGCTTAAGCACTTAAGCAAGCTCTCCATTTGAAACCGTTGATAAAGAACGGCTAGCTTGGTAAGCGTGAGCTAGCTGCTTGGTACAGCGCCTTCAGAAAGTATTCACACCCGTTCACGTTTTTCTCATTTTGTTGCGTTGCAGCTTGAATTTAAAATGGGTTGAATTGAGATTTTTTTTGTCACAGAACTACACATAATACAACATAATGTCAAAGTGGAGTTTATTTTCAGAATTTCTTGCAAAATAATGAAGAAAGGAAAAGCTTAAACGTCTTGAGTCAATAAGTATTCAACCCCTTTGCTATGACACTCCAAATTGATCTCAGGTGCATTAAATCTCCTTTGCTTATACTTGAGATGTCTCAACAACTTGATTAGAGTCCACCTGTGGCCAACTCAATTGATTGGACATGATTTTGAAAGAAACACACCTTTCTACATAAGGCCCCACAGTTGACAGTGCATGTCAGAGCAGAAACTCGACCATGAACTGACCATAGAACTCCGAGATAGAATTGTGAGGGGGAATACATCTGGGGGAAGGTAAAAAAACAGTTTATAGAGTGTTGAAAGTTCCCAAGAGCACAGTGAGCTCAATCATTAGGAAACAGAAAGAATATGGAATTAGCAAGACTCTTCCTAGAGCTGGCCATCTGACAAAACTGTGCAACCTGGCAAGAAGGACCTCCGTCGGGCAGGTGACCAATAATCCAATGACCACCGCCAGAACTAGAGAGTTCCTTGGCTGAGATGGGAGAACCTGCTGGAAAGACAAGTCTCTGCAACACTTCACAAATCTAGACTTTATGGGAGAGTAGCTAGACGGAAACCACTCCTGAGAAAAAGACACATAACAGCACGCCTGGAGTTTGCAAAAAAAGCACGTGAAAGATTCTGAGAGCCAAAGGCAAAATATTCTGTGGTCTGATGAGATGAAAATAGAACTCCTTTGCCTGAATGCAAAGTGGTACATCTGGTGGAAACTGAGCACAACTCATCACCCATCTAACACCATCCCGACCATGAAGCATGGTGGTGGCAGCATCACGCCATTGGGATGCTTTTCAGCAGCAGGGACTGGTAGACTTGTAAGAAAAAGAGGGAACAATGAATGGAACCAAATACAGGCAAATCCTTGAGGAGAACCTGCTTCAGAGTGCAAAAGACGTTGGACTGCGGCGAAGATTTACATTCAAATAGGACAATGACCCCAAACATACAGCCAAAGCAACACTGGAATGGCTTCAGAACAAGTATATGAAAGTCCTTGAGTGGACCAATCAAAGCCCAGACTGGAATCCCATTGAGAATCTGTGGAAAGATTGCTGTTCACCGATGCTCCCCATCCAACTTGACAGAGCTTCAGCAAATCTGCAAGGAAGAATGGGAGAAACTCCCCAAATCCAGACATACCCAAGAATATTTGAAGCTGCAATCGCTGCCAAAGGTGCTTCTACAAAGTATTGACCCAGGGGGTTGAATACTTATGTAAATTTGATATTTCTGCATTTCATTTTTAATTATTTTGTAAAAAATTTTAAAAAAAATAAAGTTCACTTTTGCATTATGGGGCATGATGTGTCGATCAGTGACAAAAATCTCACTTTAATCCATTTTAAATTCAGACTGTAACACAACAAAATGTGAAAAAGTCAAGGGGTGTGAATACTTTATGAAGGTACTAAACACCCCTGGACATCTCGACAGCAAAAAGTACATACAAAACGCTGACAAAAAGACAGTTTTTAAAATTAATGACTTCAAATATTAATCACTACTATTTTTGTTGTAATGAAAACGTACGTTGTTGAGTTTTCAACACGTTTTTAAAATGTACATAAATTTAGAGGTGATGTGAGTGTAATAGTGTAGTGTCGATTTTAAAGTGTACGTGCACATAGCTTCTAAAAAAGAAGAAAAAAATCTCTTGGGAATTTCCCGGTGCTCCCGACTAATTTATTATGTCCGCAGGCATTTCACTCTATCAAGCCGATTTTTGGTGCCTTTAAAGTTCATATTATCTTACTATAATTCACCAAATGTCCGTCCGTCTGTTCCCAGGTACCGCAAAAACGGGTGAACCAATCGCAACGAAATTTTGGGTGGGTAATCCTGGGACCCCCTGGAGTAAAATAGGCTAAATTGTTTTTCCAATTTCAGCTTTGGTCTTCAGCATTTTGAGGTTTGGACTCCCGCCTAACGTTATTGTCCCGGGTACCACAAAAACGGCTGCACTGATCGCAACGATACACCTCCATGTCTGTGGAATTCCGCTGGGTGACCCCACTAGTTCACATAATATGTGAATTACATGTGCATCCGTTTGTTTATAAGCCTTGCAAAGTCGGGCAATCTTTGCTCTGCACTATGAGAACGCACCGTCAATGGGCTCGGTATATTAGACCTCCGCCACAATCGCTGTGAAGAAAGCATGCCTCGTTTCCTGTGCATTCATTAGCTTGTTTCCTAAAAAGGGTACCTTCATTTTATGTTTGAAGACGTGTTGTTTAGATCTTCAAATGTACACCAGAGGCCTGTGCGGCCTGTTCCAAGGCAAGAGGCGGGGTGAATTAAGACCCAACCACCACATAAATCAAAGGGGTTGGTGTTGGCTTAGCGGTTAGGGTGCCGGCTTGGGATCCTAGGATCCTGGTAGAGTCCCTGTATAAAGAGAGTTGCGCCATGCGCTGACCCGAGATTTCTGGTCACGTGATTTCGTGGCGCCATTTTGTGTCTAACTTCACTGTGCGTGAACGTCAGCTTGGTACGGGAATGTTGTTTATTGCCAAACAAAATGACTGGTTGTTCTGCTTTTGGTTGTTCAAACCAATCTGGGAAATATAAGATGTATAGATTTCCAAGTGATAAAGTCAGAAGACAAATTTGGGAAGCGAAAGTCAGACGAAAGAGCAGGAAAGCGATCGACTCCTCGAGACTCTGCCAGGTAGGCCCACGCCGCTTGATGATCGATGTTCAAAAGCAATTCTATCTGCTCGGTTTTTTTTGGGTTGTCTGTCCGTTGAAAACCCTTTTAAAGGGAAGTGATTTGTGTTTGTTTATAATCTTCAAGGAGCTGACCAAAAATGCATTTCCGTGGGAAGAACCCTGCTCAATTTTTTTCGGGTAGTCCTAGCGGCCCGCATATTGTCATTGATTGATGAAATGTCCCGGTACAGTGACATTGCCTGGTCTGCGGTTGGGTAGTCTGCGGGCAATGTCACTGTACTTTTTCAGAGGGAATTAATTTTGATTTTATAGGGGTGGGAAACCCATGGTCCGTTTTGTTATCAGTTGTCTGTCCGTCCATTCAAAACTTATTCCGAGGCAAGTTATTTTTTTGGTTTAAAATCTTTAGCCTAATCGGCAATCATAAAAGCAATTTTAGGGGGGGACCTGCTCAATTTTGTTTGCGGGTTGTGCAGCCATCCATACGTCCAAAATTTGACGAGTTATTGTTTGCTTTGTACAGTGCTCATGCGTCTTGTGGCATATTTGCTCAAATATTTCCCACCCCGGGATTTATGGCCAAATTGTAGTGATGGAAGATTTTGCACATTGGACAATCCCTATATATTTAACCTGGTGACAGCTATCGTTCCCAAAACATACAATATTTCTAGGTGATTAATGCAGTAAAACAGGTGTATTTGTGTACCCACATTTAAAACTGGCTCAACTTTCAAAAGCTGTTATCCCTGTTTGATATCAATATACATGTGGTCGATAGAGCTAGCGATTTGTCTGGCCATCTTCCGGAAGATTGTCCATGTGATTTTCTGTTGTGGAAGTACTAGTACAATGGAAATTGAATATAAATGTCGATAAAACTAAAGTTGTACACTATAGAAATATGGCAATACCACGTACAGAATTTGTTTTAAGTGTGTTAGACTATATGTCGGCTGGAAGTCCAACACCGGAATTGCTCTCGGCACCCTTTAAAAATATTGGATATGCCCACACTCCTTTCTAAAAGTTATTAAAATTCAGAGAACGACAGCATTGGTTTGTCTTACTTATAATGTTAGCTCTTATATGCAGTGTTGGCTTGTAATATGCATTGCCATACCACTTTTAATATCACCACACAGCTCTTTTTCACGGCAATAGCTGAGTTTTTGACAAAACAAATATCACCTGTATGTAATAATAAGACTAAATATGTGCAGTAAAAAATTTTTTAGCAGGTTTAGAATACATCACCCCATATCGCGAATGTACATGTATATCTAATCCGACACACTTAGACACAAAATGGCGTCCAAATTTGAGTTGACACAACTCTCTATATACAGGGACTCTAGATCCTGGGTTCCAATCCCGGTCGATCGCTGAATTATAGTACAGCGGATAACAACAATTGTGCATTTTATGAGAAAAGCATGAAATTTCTAACATAGTTAGTGCATACCATAAGGTTTATTTTCAGATGTGGAGGGAAGTCATATTTGACCTCTGAGGACCGTGAGAGGTCAAATCCCAAATGGCCGCCAGTCCACTGGGCCTAATGTTCAAACGCGCTTAATTTTGGAACCAAATAGTATAGAAAAACATGATAGGTGTCATTTCCAACTAAATTGTGGATGCCCATTCATTTGGTGATGCTTTTGAGATCGCCAGATCTGAATATAAACCTTAGATGTAAAATGTGGTGGTTGGTGCTAACATTCTGTTTTGTGTGTTTCAGAATCCCCTCTCCTGCCATGGTGATTTTGTCGCAACCATGCCAAAGCATCACATCCTGATGGACCCTACCCAGCCCTCTACATCCAAGGGATCCAAGCCACCCCCAAGCACTAACTGGGACATTTGTGTCCTCTGCCAAGTAGTAACAGACGAATCTTTACAGTGTCCACTCAGATCAACGAAACAGCCCATTGGTCGTGGCTATGCATCCTTGGCAGAAGACCTTCTCCGGTTCCAGACCCTTCAGGACATGCCAATGGACTTCAACCTGGAGCGATTGGATGACGGAGATGGCATAGAATCCACTCTGAAGGCACACAGGGCTGAGTGGCACAAGAAATGACGGCTAAAATTCAACAAAAAGGCGTTTGACGAGCAAAGTCAGGGAGAATTAACTACAGGACAACAACCAAGTGCCTCTACTGTGCACACACGATCTGCTCACAGCCATCCACAGTCCACAGAGCCTTCTTGTTTCTTCTGCAATGAGCCTGCTGGTTCTGCAGACTTACATAAAGCATCAACCTACAACATTGACACAAATGTGTGGAGGTGTACCCTTGAAGTTGAGGACACTGCTCTGTTAGCCAAGCATGCAGCAGGAGACATGATTGCCATTGAGGCCAAGTACCATCACCACTGTCTGCGTTCACTGTACAACAGAGCCAGGCAGGCTGCACCCAAAGGCATTGATGGAGATGATTCTTGCCTGCAAGTGTGCCAAAGCTGCACTCAAGTGCACTGCACTGTGCTTCTGTTCTGGAGACTGTTAGATTTTGATCATTACCAATTTTCATCATTGCACTTGATTTAATGTAAGCTTTTGTGGACATATTTGGTTAACTACAGTTATTTTTTCAGAGGTTATTGCATCATTCCTTGCAGTGTAAACACTTTTTTCCATCATTTCTGGTCTTTGGGTGTTCTGTACCTATCCCTGTGCCTGAAAAAATTAAGTTTTAAAAGTTCAAATGAACTTTTCCAATAGCAGTTCCAACTGCAGTATCATAAAAATAGATATTTAACGTAATTTGACCTTGACCTTGACCTAAATGCATGTCCTTGAGTTCTGGCGATCTCAAAAGTATCACCAAAATGAATGGGCATCCCCAATTTAGTTGGAAATGACACATATAATGTTTTTCTACACTGTTTGGTTCCAAAATTAAGCGCGTTTGAACATTAGACCCGGTGGACTGGTGGCCATTTTGGATTTGACCTCTCACCGTCCTCAGAGGTCAAATCTGACTTCCCTCCACATCTGAAAATAAACCTTATGGTATGCACTAACTATGTTAGAAATTTCATGCTTTTCTCATAAAATGCACAATTGTTACAATATGAGAGCTTATTCGCTGTACTATACTGAAACGCAAAAGAAACTTACCACCTTTGAAACCTTTAAATATCAACAATAACACTGCGTGTAGTAAATGTGTGAACTTATTTGTGGACAATAGTGTCCTCACTGTCAGACAAAACGGTCACAGATGGTCACTTGAACCTTCAATGGTCACTTCATAGCACAGCTGTTGAACAGCCGTTTTGACTGTCAGTGATTAGCCAAGGGGTACGGGATGATTTTAATGAGCTGCACGTGATGTCTTGATATTGGCTTTAAAAAGGCCAGTGCAAAATGGGCATTTTGACCAAAAAATTTGACCATTTTGACCAACTTCAAAAAGACCGAAAACGCAAAAGAAACTTACCACCTTTGAAACCTTTAAATATCAACAATAACACTGCGTGTAGTAAATGTGTGAACTTATTTGTGGACAATAGTGTCCTCACTGTCAGACAAAACGGTCACGGATGGTCACTTGAACCTTCAATGGTCACTTCATAGCACAGCTGTTGAACAGCCGTTTTGACTGTCAGTGATTAGCCAAGGGGTACGGGATGATTTTAATGAGCTGCACGTGATGTCTTGATATTGGCTTTAAAAAGGCCAGTGCAAAATGGGCATTTCAATCAACATGCCACGATTGTCAAGGGATAAACGGCAGCGTGCCCTGGGCATGCTGCAAGGCAGACTGAGCTACCGTGAGGTGGCACGTCGCCTTGGCTGTTCACACCACACGATATCGGCCCTGGTGGACAGAGACACCCTCCACAACTCTGCAGATGACAGACCTCGATCAGGGAGGCCAAGAGTCACCACTGCAAGGCAGGACAGGCAGATGGTCCGAAGTCACCTGCGGGATCGATTCCGTCCAGCATCCCGCACTGCGGCAGAAACTCCGGGGCATGCAAACCACGGATCTCCAATGATACTGCTCGAAGACGACTGCATGACTATGGTCTGACTGCCAGAAGACCATACAGAGGCCCCGTGATGATGGCTGCCCATCGCCGCAACCAACAGAGATGGTGCCAGCAGCATCAGCGGTGGACCTTGGCGCAGTGGAACGAGGTCGCTTTCGGCGATGAGTCAAGGTTCTGTGTGGACAGTCCTGATGGGCGTGAGCGTGTCTGGAGAAGAACTGGCGAGCGATATGCCGATTGTTGCGTGCGTCAAGCCAACAGGTGGGGTGGCCCAAGTGTGATGGTGTGGGCCGCCATATCAGGCCGGTACAGGACGCCACTGGTGGTTGTGGATGGGAATCTTAACACCCAGCGGTATGTGGATAACATCCTGCGACCTCATCTGCTGCCATTCCTGCTAGACCACCCAGAACTGAGAACCTTTCAGCATGACAACGCTCGTCCCCATGCTGCTCGCTTTACCACTGCATTTCTCCAAGGCGAGAACATCAACACCATGCAGTGGCCTGCGTTCTCCCCTGACCTGAATCCCATAGAGCACCTGTGGGATGAGCTTGGGAGACGCGTAGTTGGCAGGGCCAGGACATGGGCAGAGCTGCTTCAGACATTGAGGACTGAGTGGGACAGAATCCAGCAGCAATCCATCCAAAGACTGGTAGGCAGTATACGCCGACGATGCACTGCCTGTATCCAAAACAATGGTGGCCACACACGCTATTGAAAGGGGACTGACATTGCACCCTGTGCTGTTCTGTACTGTAGAACAAACTGATGAGATGGTGTATCTTGGTCAAAAACTTGACATGTCATCAATAAAATGCCAATGTTTCAATTAGCAATTGTTGGTTTGTTTTATTTTGAACTGTTACAATTTTATTACATTTCAAACAAGTGATAAGTTTCTTTTGCGTTTTCGGTCTTTTTGAAGTTGGTCAAAATGGTCAAATTTTTTGGTCAAAATGCCCATTTTGCACTGGCCTTTTTAAAGCCAATATCAAGACATCACGTGCAGCTCATTAAAATCATCCCGTACCCCTTGGCTAATCACTGACAGTCAAAACGGCTGTTCAACAGCTGTGCTATGAAGTGACCATTGAAGGTTCAAGTGACCATCCATGACCGTTTTGTCTGACAGTGAGGACACTATTGTCCACAAATAATTTCACACATTTACTACATGCAGTGTTATTGTTGATATTTAAAGGTTTCAAAGGTGGTAAGTTTCTTTTGCGTTTCAGTATATTAACGCCATGGGTAGTTGACTCAGCCTGTCATCCTTCAACTCGGTAATTCCCTGTGTGTCGCAAGAGGCGACTAACATGGTTGGTGGCAGGAAGGGCATCCGGCCATAAAACATTGCTTCAAAAAAAGGGGACCACGGTGCACGAAAAAGGCCAACCCCCACTCTGCGGGGAAAAATGACCTCGAAAGGTGGTTCAGGGGTGCTTAAGTTTCATGACCAATATACTTTAAAATCTTCGAATTTGCAAGTAATAAATGCAGAATGAGTGAGCAGTATAATGTCTTCATACACAGTCAAAGCTCCCTCCCTCTACCCAAGCGACGGGGTGATGCGACCCTGGTGTTCAAGCTCTGACCCTCTTCTGGCTGAAGATGTAAAGCTCCAGCGGTCGACTTTTGCCCTCAGACATTTTCGTTTATGGACATTATTTTACAGAAAGTTTTGTGATCTTTTTTCTGGAATCGTTCCTTTGAGTTACATCAGTATGCCACATCAGTATCTACCCCATTGAGAAAGTACTAAATATTTATGTCAGTGAATTAGTCAGTGAGTGGTTAGAAAGAGCTGTATATATTTAAGTATAAAGGTGTATATATTTGCATATGTATGTGTGTGTGTGTCTGTGTGTCTGTGCAAATAAGAGAGACACAGAATTCTGAGGAATAGAAATGAAAAAACGAGATTTGTGTGACCCACTCCCAGGTGTGTGTGTGTGTGTGTTTGTGTGTGACACACTCCCCCCCATGTGTGTGTGACCCACTCCCCCATGTGTGTGTGTGACCGACTCCCCCATGTGTGTGTGTGTGTGTGTGTGACCGACTCCCCCATGTGTGTGTGTGTGTGTGTGTGTGTGTGTGTGTGTGTGTGACCCACTCCCCTGTGGGTGATTCACTCCCTGGTGCAGTGGGAGGGATGTGGGAGGGATGGGGGCAGGGAGGGAGAGGAGTTGAGCTCTTGAAGTGACATTTTACATGTGATGTAATGACACATTTCAAACTGTATTTCCCATGTGCATGCACATGCATTCACATGTTATCAGAAGTAAATACATTGTATAGATTACATCATTTGTGGATCTGATAAATTGCCAGTAACCATTTTGTAAAACTGAATGTGCAACATCTAAATGAAGACTTACATGCCCGTGGGATTCCCACCGGTGACCCCACTAGTATTTAATAGTTGCATAATAATAATAATAAAAACTTTGTCTGTGTTCATCTATTCTCGTTCCAAGAACCATTAGAATTGATCTGGAATCAAACGTACATATTTGCTTTTGCACTCAAAGAGCCCTCACCACTAATTTACCAAGGGGAAGTGAACAATCTTATCAAGCAAGTATCTAACACAGCGCAATTATTACATTTGAAGCTACTGTTACCTGCTTTGCTTCAGACACACTTTCATGCACAAGAGAACCAAATTGTAATTTTCTAACGACGTGACACGTCACGAGCTGCTGGTTTTGAAATTGCAACCTTGGACTGGGAAAGCAACGTCAGAAACAAGTCAGGTCGAAGAATATCCTCAAGGTGGCAATATTAACCTTGACTTGGTTTTGGTATACCAAAACCTTATCGACTTGCCATGCTAAAATGGAGGTCCTCAGGACCAGACACAATAACATCAGTTGTACAATTGCTAATAATTCCTATTTATCTGACCGACAAGGAAGTGAATATCCTATGAATAATGAATGATTTGATTTTGTTTCTCTCTTTATCTTTTTGTAGATAATTTTCCTTCCCTGACCAACTTAATGAGGTAGGAAAAGCATTTTTTTCCACCTGGCCTCGTTACCGCCTCCCGCACAGTGGTCCTGTGAAGATGTTTCCTTGTTTCAGGACTAGGTGAAGGATTTGCCAGTTTTTCCTCTTCTTCTTTTTCTTTGTAGTCGTTAAGAGACAGTGGCTCTTGGCCTTGTTTAGGGGGATTTCCAATAACGTAATAAATATAATATTGCAATAATGTAATATATACAGTACATACACACCTGTGTGAGAAATTCTGAATCTATCCCAAAGACTCGATAGGCTGTAACCGTGTAAGTGATGAGGTCCTTGGGTTTAGGTCCCGGGTTGAGTCAGAATTTTTTCACACAAGCCCCACGCAGGAAGTAATTCCTGTTTGTTAAATTGTTAGATGAGTTCATCTTCAATGCACTCACACATACACATACACATTCGGAGTCTGCCTATCAGGCACGTAAGACATTGGCAATAACAACGCTTGCAGTTAGTGAGAAATTCTCTACTTCGAGGACATCTCGAAGACTTGTTACAATTTCTTTCACACCAGCCCCATGCAGGAATTTATTCCTGTTCGTTTTTCATTAATACTTTGGCTAAGGCTTATATAGATCTCACTCACACACACACACACACACACACACACACACACACACACACACACACACACACACACACACACACACACACACACACACACACACACACACATATATATATATTATATGTATATATATATATATATATATATATTCATATACATGCATATACATTACATGTCAAAAAGTATGTGGACACCCGAACATGACACCCGTATGTGCTCGTCGAACATCTCATTCCAAATTCATGGTCATTAATATTGAGTTGGTCCAGCCTTTGCGGCTATAACAGCCTCCACTCTTCTGGGAAGGCTTTCCACCAGATGTTGGAACATTGCTGCAGGGATTTGCTTCTGTGCAGGCCAGTCAAGTTCTTCCACACTGATCTCGATAAACCATTTCTGTATGGACCTCGCTTTGCACAAGGGGGCATTGTCAGGCTGAAACAGGAAAGGGCCTTCCCCCAAACTGTTGCCACAAAGTTGGAAGCACAAAATCGTCGAGAGTGTCATTGTATGCTGTGGCACTAAGATTTCCCTTCAATGGAACTAATGGGCCTAGCCTGACCCATGAAAAACAGCCCCAGACCAGTATTCCTCCCCCACCAAACTTTACAGTTGGCACTATGCATTCGGGCAGGTAGTGTTCTCCTGGCATCCGCCAAGCTCAGATTCGTCCATTGGACTGCCAGATGGCGAAGCGTGATTCATCACTCCAGACAATGCGTTTCAACTGCTTCAGAGTCCAATGGCGGCAAGCTTTACAACACTCCAGCCAACGCTTGGCATTGTGCATGGTCATCTTAGGCTTGTGGCTGCTCGGTCATGGAAACCCACTTCATGAAGCTCCCGAAGAACAGTTGTTGCGCTTACGTTGCTTCCAGAGGTAGTTTGGAACTCGGTAGTGAGTGTTGCAACCAAGACAGACGATTCTGTGAGCTTGTGTGGCGTACCACTTCATGGCTGAGCTGTTTTTACTCCTAGACGTTTCCACTGACCAATAATAGCACATATAGTTGACCAGGGCAGCTCTAGCAGGGCAGAAATTTGACGAACAGACTTGTTGGAAAGGTGGTATCCTATGACGGTGCCACGTTGAAAGTCACTGAGCTCTTCAGTTTGGCCCATTCTACTGCCAAAGTTTGTCTATGGAGATTGCATGGCTGTGTGTGTGCTTCATTATATATACCTGTCAGCAATGGGTGTGGCTGAAACAGCCGAATCCACCAATTAGAAGAGGTTTCCGTATACTTTTGGCCATGTAGTGTATATTCATATACATGTGTGTATGTATATTGTTGCGAATATGGAATTTGGCCTCCATATCCGCTTGTAAATATTCCCCTATTTTCTCCGATACTCCCCAACTCTCCCTTACCCCATTCCCTAGTCCCATTGTCTGTAAACAACACCCATTAGAGCCGATCTTCCCCTTCATCCCCCCATTAAATGTCGTGCCCAGGTCCCCCGCACCACACGTAGACAATTATAGGACATCTTGCTAGTTATTCTTAATCTATGTCAGTTAAGGACTTGTTTCCATTAATTATGACTCTTCGTTGCACCAGAATGTGATTATATGGCACCTGTTAGGAAGTTTAGGACCTCCCCATACCTCTCCGCATCTCTTCCCCATGAAGAAGCGCCAACTACAACAACAACAACAAAAGAGGGGGGCGGCGCGGTGACGGCATGGGGAGTGGGCGTCCTCCTTCCGGCTCGGTTAGCCGCCATTGACCACGCGCTCCACGGGGTTACCACGAAGGGGCTCCCTGTCGGCCCCTCGTCAAGGGCGGAGCCGGTAACCCCCGCACCCAATGAGAAGCCATGGGCCGATGCCATCTGGGGCGGCGCTAACGAGCCGAGGGCGTGTCACTCCCCGCCGGATATACGCGGCCCCGCGCCGGACGTGACGTCAGATGCGCCCCGAGCTTGGAAGGACAAGACGCCACCCTCCCGAGCGCTGAGCGACCTCCCCGGCATCTCCACCAAAGTCGCGACCCACGAGCGCTGAGCGACCTCCCCGCATCTGCTGGACACCAACGTACGCGATTCTGTCCCTGAGCCAGGTGCACCTGAGCCATCGACTGCCGCTTTCCTGGCCATCAAACCCCGTGTGAGTGAGCCTTGTCCCGTTTATCTGTGGTCTGTCTAGGGTTAATATAAGAGTGTGTTTAAGTGCCCACCTTCCTATGTTTCCCTCTTGTCCTTGTAATCTAACCTTTTTCCGTACGAATATACTTGAGAACTGAACCCCTGGTGTCGTATTGTGTCATTATAACCCAGCCGGGTGTCTTCTCTTTCCTATTGAGCCAGCATAGCGCGATTAGTCAACATTCGGGCACAATCGGGTAACTTGTACGGATACGGCGGCCATCCCGCTCGGCCCACCATACCATCAAAGTCGTATCTGTAACAATTGGTGTCGAGGAGTGGAATTCGGACCCGGGACTAAATTAGTTAGGCCCAAATTTTGGGAGGGAAAATCGATCCGGAGCGCGTACTGCGCTCGACAAAATCGATCCGGAGCGCGTACGGCGCTCGACAAAATCGATCCGGAGCGCGTACGGCGCTCGACAAAATCGATCCGGAGCGCGGGTACTGCGCTCGACGAAAGTATAACGGCGAAATTTCGAATTTGTTTTACGAAACTCGAATTTTGAAAGTCGCGCTATGGCGGATCAAGACGGCTGGGGTCCGGTAGGGGAGAGTGAAGCAGGGTCGGTCCAGGACCAAATTGAGACACGTGAGGAGAGCGAAACAGCGGGGGTAGCAGACGCGCGAAATGGCGCCTCGCACATAGCTACGTGGGCCGCACCCGCTGCACAAGTGGGAGGGATGGCCCAGATGCAGGTCCTCATGGAGCAATTTATGGCGCAAATGCAGGCGTCCCTCAAACTGCAGAGTAACCAATTGGGGAACCGGATGGATGCTCAGGGTGAGCGATTGGAGGACCAAATGGGGGTAATGGGGAACCGGATGGATGCTCAGAGTGAGCAAATGAGGGTTGATAGTGGGCGATTAGAGGGCCAAATGAGGGGTACCGGTGAGAAGTTAGACAATAATTTTGAGGAGTTAGACAAGAAAATTGGGAAGTTAGACAATAATTTTGAGGAGTTAGACAAGAAAATTGGGAAGTTAGACAATAATTTTGAGGGGTTAGACAACGGGATAAAAGAGGTGAAACATGGGTTAACGGGGGTAGAAAATAGAATGGCTGCCCAGGAGAATCAGATAGAGGGAGTGAAAAATGGGTTAGAGGGGTTAGAAAACAGTATGGAAGGCAAATTGAGGGACATGAGGGACCAAGCGGAAAGGGAAGTTAAACAAATGGAGCAGCAGATAGAGGGGGTCAGAATGGGGGTAGAAACCAAACTGGATGCTCACAGGGAGGAAATGGAGCAGATGAGGGTGGCATCTGGGCAGGAGATGCAAGTGATGGGAGAGGAGATCAGAAGAGGAGTGAGTGAGGAAGTCGGAGGAGTGCGCGAGGAGGTGAGGCACTGTAAGGAGCGCATGGAGAAAGAGGTGAGAAAGGGGACTGTAAAATTGCAAGGTGGTATAGAGGAGTTGACGCTGGGAGTAGAACAACTGACAGTGGGACAAAAGGAGTTGGGGGACCAGGTAAAGAAGAACACAGCGGTAATAGAGGGTTTAAAATCGACACAGAAGGAGATGAAAAAGGACGTAGGGGTAATTAAAAAAGAGTGTCAGACGGTACATGAGGACCTGACGAGGAAAATGGACAAGGTGGTAGAGGTAATGGAGGTTAAAGAGCGGGAGGTGCGGGAGCACATAGAAAAAAATAAAGTGGAGTTAGAGGAAGAACTTAAAGGGGCGCACGAAGAGATGAAGGAGATGAAGCAAAAATTAGAAGAAGTGGAAGAAGGGGTGAGCGAAATTAAAAAGCGACGGAGAGAGGATAAGAAAGAGATAAAAGAGGAGGTAAAAGAATTGGTCCAGAGTCTGTGTTCGGATCGTGATGATGTGCTCATTAACCGGATGAGGGATTCGCAGGTGATGGAGGAGAAGCGAAGAGAAAGAGGACCCGGTGTAAGTGGTGACCAATATGGTCGTGCGTATGATGCGCCAGGTGATTTAATAAGCTTGGGGGTCGAGATAGACCCGGATGTTCGTGAGAGGCCAAGAGTGAGGTGTATGGCTGGTCCGGAGGGTATGGAACGAGAGGTGCGAGGTGTGGGTGAGCAAGGTTGTGGTGGTGGTGGTATGGAATGGGTAGCGGGTTGCGGAGGTGTGACCCATGCATCGACACCAACAGGGGTAGTTGTTGGAGGGACCGGGGAGGCACGAGAGCCCCTTGGGGGTAGTGTACTGTGGGGGCCCGGCCGGTTCGGCCCCGCGCTGACCCCGCAAGGGGCGACGCACGGGGTCCGGCAGGCGGGCAACGACTCACATACGAGGTGGTCCCACAAGGTCCCACTCGCGCCGTATGACGGCAAGAGTGATCTACGCGCGTACCTGGCGCAGTTCGACTGTGTGTGTAAGGGCAACGGTTGGGGTGAGGACGAAGGTGGAGTACACCTGGTGGCCGCATTGCGCGGCGCGGCGGCGGAGGTGCTGACGGCATTACCAGCGGGTGCTCTCACCCTGCCAGCCCTCCGCGACGCCCTAATTAATCGATTCGGCATAGAACAGCAGAGCGAGCTTGTTAAAGCTCAGCTCGCGCTGCGAAAACGCAAGCCCCAGGAAGCCATCGGGGAACTTGCCCACGACATTCGCCGCGCAGTGGGGATCGCACATGCTAGCATGGCAGCGGATTCCCGGGAAAGCCTGGCGCTGGACCATTTTATCCAGGCCCTCCCGGATATTGAGCTCCGGCAACAGCTCGCCATGTGGCGCCCGCAGACTCTGAGCCAGGCGGCTGACGCTGCGGCCCGTTGGGAAGCAGCGAGGCCCCTGGCCCGAGGGGGCGAGCGTCTCGCAATGGCGGTCCGCCAGGTGGGACCCCCGATGGAGGGCGGACCCCTTAGGGGACCCGCCCCCGACGTGGGTCCTGACCTGGCGGGCATGGTCCGGAGGCTGGTGGACCAGCGCCTGGCGGGACCTGGACCATGGCAGGCGGCCACGGAGGTGGCCCGCGGTGGACCACGAGCGGGTAATCCAATTCGGACCTACAGGGGGGGGAATTTGGAATTCCGGAGGCAAGCACCTTATCAGGTGAGGTGCTATACCTGCAACCGCCTGGGTCACCTGGCGCGGCACTGTCGAAACGCGCGCCGGGATGATCCCCGGCAGTTGAGGTCCTCAACTCCGCCCAGGGGGGAGCGGGTTAGCCGACCCCAGACACCCCCCCGCCAGACCCCGGGAAACTAGAAGGTGTCGGGCACGTAGGGCGGTGTTCGGCAGCAGAGGATGGAGGAGAGCCCTCATTGACGCGACAGGTCATTTATTGTGGCCAAATTGGAACCGGTAGCCTGACAATTAGATGCAAAATTGCCGGCGTGGGGGTAGACGCCGTAGTGGACACAGGAGCTAGCGCCACGATCATCAGCCCTGTGGTCCTTGATTCGAGCGCAGGTGGCTGGGATAAGATCCAGCGCCTGCAAAATTATAGTTTGCAGCTTGCTACCGGGGTAACGGCCCCGATCATAGGGCGTGGTTCTGTGACCCTCAAGTTAGGGTCGGTAAGGAGGGAGATAGATGTTTGGGTGGCGGAGGTGTGCGACCCATGTTTAATAGGGTTGGACCTGTTGACTGCCAGCGGTTGTAAAATCGACTTGTGCCGGGGGATCCTGCAGGTGGGAGTAGAAGAGCTGCCGTTAGGGGGAGTGAGCACGGCCGAGAGAGCGGAGCTGGAGGCTTCCGAGGCCGTGACCATCCCCCCAAGGGCCGAGGCGATAGTGCCGGCCCGGTGGGCAGCTCGCCCAACATGGCAGGAGTCCTGCGGCCTGGTCGAACCGGTGGCAGCGCAGTCCATACCGGGTTTAATCGTGGGCCGCACCCTTGTAAAAACGGACGGACCGGTAGTGGCCGTCCGAGTAGTAAATGTGAGTACAGAACCACGCACTATAGTAAGGGGCACGAGGGTAGCTGGCTGCACCCCAGTTGAGGAAGTCGCGACAGTGAGGGGCGAGAACGTCCAGCCGAGCCGACCCCGGGGGGAGCCTTCAATAACAAGTAGGAATTGGCCCGATCCCATTTGCGAGATGGTAAATCGTAGTAGCGTAGAGTTGGGAGGTACCCAGAGGGAGGCCTTACACAAACTGGTTGGGTCCCATTTGGACCTCTTCTCCCTGTCCACCGAGGATATTGGACGTACGGGCCTGGTGAAACATCAGATCCACACCGGTGAGGCCCGGCCTATTCGTCAGGCCGCCCGACGGCTCCCTTGGAGCAAGAGGGCGGAAGCTGACGAGCAGGTTGCAAAAATGCTCGACGCAGGTGTGATCGAGCCCTCGGGAAGTCCTTGGATGTCACCTGTTGTGCTGGTCAAAAAGAAGGATGGGACCACGCGGTTCTGCGTGGACTATCGCCAGCTAAACAACGTGACACTCAAGGACTCATATCCCCTGCCAAGGATTGATGACACCCTCGATGCCGTTGCGGGCTCAAATTGGTTCACAACTTTGGACCTCAAGAGTGGGTATTGGCAGGTGGAGATGGATAGGGCAGGGAAGGAGAAAACGGCATTTTCCACAGGTAAGGGACTGTATCAGTTTACTGTGATGCCGTTTGGTTTGTGTAACGCCCCCGCCACCTTTGAGAGATTGATGGAGCATGTACTAGGCGGCATGCCATGGCAATCATGCCTGGTGTACCTGGATGACGTCCTGGTACATGCCCAAACGTTCCCCCAGGCACTAGCTAATTTGGACCAGGTGTTCGGGTGCCTCAGACAGGCAGGGTTGAAGCTGAACCCGAGTAAGTGCACTTTGTTTGCAAGAGAGGTGGCCTATCTAGGTCACGTGATTGGCCGCGAGGGGGTAAAAACAGACCCAGACAAAATTAAAGCGGTAGAGGAGTGGCCCGCACCACGTACCATCAAAGAGGTGCGGGGATTTTTGGGACTCTGCTCCTACTACCGGCGCTTTGTGGCGAAATTTGCGGAGTTGGCCCGTCCCCTCCACCGGCTTACGGAGAAGGGGACGCGATTTAATTGGACACGGGAGTGCCACGAGGCCTTCCAAAAATTGAAGGGGTGTCTAACATCCGCACCCCTTCTAGCGTACCCCACTAGCAACGGGACATTTACCCTGGACACGGATGCGAGCCAGGAAGGATTGGGCGCAGTTTTGTCTCAGACACAGGAGGGCGTGGAGAGAGTGATTGGTTATTATAGTCGGGCCTTAAGTAGGCCCGAGAGAAATTATTGCGTCACTCGCAAAGAGTTATTGGCTATGCTGGCTGCCATGAACCATTTCCACCCGTACTTGTACGGGCGGAAATTTTTGGTTAGAACTGACCATTCCTCCTTGCAATGGCTCCTTCGGTTCAAGGAACCGGAGGGCCAAATTGCAAGGTGGTTGGAAAAGTTGCAGCAGTACGATTTTGATGTGGCCCATAGGGCCGGGAAGGCCCATGGTAATGCGGACGCACTCTCTCGGCGTCCTTGTCTGGGGGAAAACTGTAAATTTTGTGCGAGACACGAGGAGAGGGAGCAATTGGGCGATTCCGCCCCGATTCTCGTCGTCCGGGCAACCCGGGTGAGAGGGCCAATTTTGCCACTAACCGCGGACGAGGAATTTGGAGAGTTGGCTTGGAGCACGGCCCAGCAGGAGGATCCTGTTCTGGGGCCGGTGTTCCAATGGGTCAAATTGGGGCAAAGACCAAAGGGGGAAGAGGTCACCCCCCTCGGGGCACAAACAAAGGCATATTGGGCTCAGTGGCAGACCCTGGAATTGAAAGGCAACATCTTGTATCGCAAGTGGGTGGAGGTTCCCTCTGATCGAACTTCCTGGCTGGTGATAGTCCCTGACAAATTCAAGAACGTCATATTGCAACAGGTGCATGGTACCCGCTCCGGCGGCCATTTGGGCAGGACAAAGACAATATCTCGGGTCCGCCGGAGGTTCTATTGGGTGAATATGGGGCGCGACATACAGGACTGGTGTCGGAGATGCGACGCCTGTTCTGCCAAAAAGGGACCAGCACGGAGGATGAGGGCCCCCCTTCAATTACATCAGGTGGGGGCCCCCCTTGAGCGGGTGGCTATGGATATTCTAGGACCGCTGCCCCGCACCCGCCAAGGTAATAAGTATATCCTCGTTGTGATGGACTACTTCACCAAGTGGCCGGAGGCCTACGCCCTCCCCAACCAAGAAGCAGGGGTGGTAGCGCAGGCCTTCGTGGAAGGATTTGTGTGCCGGCATGGGATTCCACAGGAGTTGCACACCGACCAGGGACGAAATTTTGAGAGCAAATTACTAAAAGATGTGTGCAGTCTCCTGTCAATTCGAAAAACCAGGACAACGCCTTTAAGACCTCAATCTGACGGGATGGTGGAAAGATTCAACCGAACTTTAATCCAACAACTGGCACTGTTCACCACCACCCGTCAGGATGACTGGGACGAACATCTCCCTTATTTGCTTATGGCCTACCGGACCAGCCAGCACGGGGCCACCGCATGCAGTCCAGCGTTGCTTATGTATGGGCGGGAGTTACGGGCTCCCGCCGACTTGCTATGCGGTCCCGTGCCAGACACAGTGGTTAACCCGCCGAGGGAGGGGTACGCACGTCACCTAGAGGAAGGCATGGAGCTAGTCCATGCCTTCGCCCGCCGCCAACTCCATCTGGCGGGGGAAAAGATGAAGCGCAGGTACGACGACCGGAGCCAGGGGAGTCAATACGCTCCGGGGACGAAGATTTGGTTCTTTAATCCCCGGAGGCGGAAGGGAAGGTGCCCAAAACTCACCTCCCCCTGGCAAGGCCCAGGAGTCGTCCTGTCGCAAATCTGTGACGTGGTCTTTAAGATCAAAATGGGGCCACGAGCCCTCCCTCGGATCGTCCACGCCGACCGGATAAGACCTTACACCGGCGAGCAGGCGCCCCCGTGGATTGCCTCGGCTTTAGATGCCGAGGCGGGACCCAGTACCTCTGAATAAGGGGGGCTTATTAGTGCCAGAGGACTGGGGGATTGAGGAGCGATAGGCCCGGTGGGAGAGGGTGGCATCCCTGCCACCTTTCCCATAGGGGGGCAAAGGAGCAATAGTTTATGGGGTGTATGGCAGTGAAAACTAGCCCGGGTGGGTTAGGTTATATTGATAGGGCCCTAGAAGATGACAGTAGGTAACGTGAAGTTTAGTTAGTGACTGATACCTGTAGTGGGGACGCAGGTAGATTAGTATGGATGATAATGACGAGGGAGCGCAATAGTTTAAAGGGACGACTGGGAAGCGCAAGTTTCAGAAGGGAGTAGTTAGCTGAGATGATGCTGCGTGTGTGTGAGGATTGAACAGGTGTGATTGCACAGGTGTGCAACTGGACAGGTGTGTGGAGCAGTGTATGAGTAGTGAGTGTTGTGGATCAGCGCGAATGCGCTTGGGGAGAGAAGGGTGCAGGTGGCACCAGGTGTGAGAACACAGGTGTGCAGGTACAGGTGTGTGGAGAGAGTTGGAGTAAGTGGTACGGAGTGGTGTGCATGGTGCGAAGGTGTGGATGGGGGAAGAGTGGACCCCCATCACGGATACCCGGGGCGGGTAGTGTAAGTGTTAGGTAGAGGGTGCAGGTAAATTGTGGTTGGATATTGGCATCTGTGGTGCGGTTGCAGAATGGTGTTGTGAATGGGTGCATTAGTGTTGTGGAAATGGCTGGGCGTGTAGCCTGTTAGTGTGTGTAGTTGGTTGAGCACTCCACCACTGTGAGGATGTCGGCCAGGTGAGGCCGCAGGGGGGCTCTGGGAGCCGGTAGTTGTGAGTGGGTGCCTGAGGATCCCGGGTGTGGATCGGGCAGCCCAGTGCCAGAGAGGGCACGGAGTGGGGAGAGAGCCAGAGGGCCTTCCCCAGGTAGTTAGGTTAGGGTGAGGAGCAGGTAAGCTCGGAGGCAACTGCAGTGGTGGAGGTGTGCAGGTGGGTAGACCCACTGGGAGAGGTACACGCCGCAGCCCAGAAATTGTGCGAGGGCACCGGGAGATGAATCGGGGGAGTGAGACCCCAAATTGAAGAGCACCACAGTTTGGCCAATGGGAATTGGTTTTTAGAACCCATAGTGTAAGAGGGCCAATGGTTTGGCCGGAGAAAGCCCCCGGGTAGTGTAAAGTTGTTAAAGTCATTTAGGAGATAGTTAGGATTGATGAACCTGTCGCACCATACGCAGCCACTTGCCTGTGGTGATGATGATGACTCCACACCTGTGTTTTCTTTGTTTGTTGCAGGAAATGAGATTGCTGTGAGGATTTGTGAGACGCATCACGACGTGGATGAGACATTGGGGTGATTCCATCTCTCCCTCCCTAGGAGGGACTGATGATGAATTGGAGATGGCAAATTTTGATGAGAGTTGAAAATGGCAAATTTGATTGGTTAGGAGGGAGAGAAGACGAATTTGGTATATGGGAGGAACGGGGAAGACAGTAGGGATGTTTGTTGATTTGTAAAGTAGATGTTTATGAGTAGTGTTGTGTTGTGTGGATGCAGTAAGGGGTAAGGGAGGGGCCATGTAGGTTACCTGGTGGGGGGGGGGCGTACGATAGGAACGTACCTGTCTCACCTGGTTCCCATGTGCCCCCAGTGTGCATTACCTTATATTGCGTGCACTTTTGCGCCCTTACCACCTTACTCACTTGTTTCTTCTTTTGTCTCCCACCTCCGAGGATCTGGCTTTGGGGTAGAGAGAGAGGAGAGAGAGGTGCTGGCTACGCAGTTGTGGGCCTGCACTTTCGCTGTTGGCTGCCTGGATCGATACACCATATGGACCGCAATGTTTGTGGCCACCCACAATGGACCGCAGCTCTTTTGCGGCCAAGCACCACCCGTGGATGGACCTATGGGTCAACGTGGCACCTATGCCATACAGGTGAACCACTTTTAGTTAACACCAAGTGCACCACAAGAAGAGCAAGAGACACCTGCAGGGTTAGGGGTTGTCGAATTTATTTTTATTCCAATGAACAATGGTGACTGCACCGATTGGTGGTGGGGTGGTGCTTTTGATGCGCGGGAAGGGTGCTCTGCACGTTATTAAAGGCCGTCGGCCACAGAGCACTCGTGGGTTGGTGTATCGATGTTGGCAAGCGCGCTCTCTCTATGCATAACATCTGCATGTGTTCCTCCAAAGACAGGTCCTGGATCGTAGTGTAGATATCAGCGTAGTCTTGTAAATAATGCTCCCTACCGGCTGTATGTTTAGTTTGAGAATTCTTTCCGGATTCGGTTATCCTGTGGGTGTGTTTCTGTGAGGAGAAGGGTGCAACGTCGCAGGGGGACATATGTACTCATTTGTGAATATCTGTAAAACTGTCGCACTCAGGGTAGAGTTAATAGTAGAGGGAACTACATTGCGTGCCACACTAAAGTAGGTAAAAATTTATCGGGTCGGGACGCCCCGAGGGTAGAGAAGGGTGCAATGTTGCGAATATGGAATTTGGCCTCCATATCCGCTTGTAAATATTCCCCTATTTTCTCCGATACTCCCCAACTCTCCCTTACCCCATTCCCTAGTCCCATTGTCTGTAAACAACACCCATTAGAGCCGATCTTCCCCTTCATCCCCCCATTAAATGTCGTGCCCAGGTCCCCCGCACCACACGTAGACAATTATAGGACATCTTGCTAGTTATTCTTAATCTATGTCAGTTAAGGACTTGTTTCCATTAATTATGACTCTTCGTTGCACCAGAATGTGATTATATGGCACCTGTTAGGAAGTTTAGGACCTCCCCATACCTCTCCGCATCTCTTCCCCATGAAGAAGCGCCAACTACAACAACAACAACAAAAGAGGGGGGCGGCGCGGTGACGGCATGGGGAGTGGGCGTCCTCCTTCCGGCTCGGTTAGCCGCCATTGACCACGCGCTCCACGGGGTTACCACGAAGGGGCTCCCTGTCGGCCCCTCGTCAAGGGCGGAGCCGGTAACCCCCGCACCCAATGAGAAGCCATGGGCCGATGCCATCTGGGGCGGCGCTAACGAGCCGAGGGCGTGTCACTCCCCGCCGGATATACGCGGCCCCGCGCCGGACGTGACGTCAGATGCGCCCCGAGCTTGGAAGGACAAGACGCCACCCTCCCGAGCGCTGAGCGACCTCCCCGGCATCTCCACCAAAGTCGCGACCCACGAGCGCTGAGCGACCTCCCCGCATCTGCTGGACACCAACGTACGCGATTCTGTCCCTGAGCCAGGTGCACCTGAGCCATCGACTGCCGCTTTCCTGGCCATCAAACCCCGTGTGAGTGAGCCTTGTCCCGTTTATCTGTGGTCTGTCTAGGGTTAATATAAGAGTGTGTTTAAGTGCCCACCTTCCTATGTTTCCCTCTTGTCCTTGTAATCTAACCTTTTTCCGTACGAATATACTTGAGAACTGAACCCCTGGTGTCGTATTGTGTCATTATAACCCAGCCGGGTGTCTTCTCTTTCCTATTGAGCCAGCATAGCGCGATTAGTCAACATTCGGGCACAATCGGGTAACTTGTACGGATACGGCGGCCATCCCGCTCGGCCCACCATACCATCAAAGTCGTATCTGTAACAATATATATATACATATATATATATATATATATATATATATATATATATATATATATATATATATATATATATACATACATACATACATACATATATACATACATATATATATATATATATATATATATATATATATATATTTATATATATATATATATATATATATATACATACATATATATATATATTAATACTAGCAGAAGTACCCCGGCATTGCCGGGGCGGGGGAGGGGAGGGGAAAGAGGCCAAATCCTAAA
>NC_136262.1:109049164-109139164 GCF_964187855.1 Myxine glutinosa
CTAGGGAGGTTTTGGGATGGCGTGTCATCCATCCATAAACACTTGTAACTTCTTCTCCGAAACTGCTCATGGGATTGTGACCAAACTTGTCTCAAATGATGTTTGGTATGTTGCAACTCGTTTGTTCATGGCATAAAAAAATCGTGGTCTAAGGGGGTCCAGGTTTTATCCACAAAGGTAGGTATTTGTTCTCTTCTCTGAAACTCCACATACAATTTTGATGAAATTTGGCAACAACCTTCATCACCCATGATGTAACAAAGTTTGCTCACGGTATTAGAAAAATCTGGAGCTGATGTGGGTCTTCGTGGGGATGGAGGAGGGGTGGATTGCCCCCCAAAATAGGTATTTTTTTGTTTGTTTAAAGTCTTATAATTATGTTAGTATGATTTCACATGCTGCCTTGTCTCCCAGCAACCATTAAAATTGGTTTAAAATACCGTGATACTATTTAAAATACCTTTAATTGGTGTAGTATATAGTCACGTGAAAAAGTAAGTACACCCCATGTAAAGTTTTGACTTTTTCAACATATTTCAACATACAGCTATTTGATCTTCATTTCAACAATATTGATAGATAAAGGTGATACAATATTGTTGTGGTTTTTAGAACCCTCCACTTTGTAAATATCTGTAATATTCCCTTATAAATAATCCCCTGTAAATATTCCCATTTTTGTGTAAAAAGGTCAAAGGTCGCACCCTAGTTAGGCCACGAGCAACACGTAGCACACCACAGGCTTCTCCTTTAGTTATTTCATTAGTATGTGTTTCTGGTAAGGATCTGTTGCCAAGAGTTGAATCTGCGTTGTATTAATTAAATAAGAGTAGGCCCCCTTGTCAATTCATATTGTGGCGTAGCCTTCCTCCAAATTGTGTTCCTTGGCTTGCCAGTAGCATTCGCTGCCTGGCTCAGCCGCCATTGAACACGAGGTCAGGCTTGGAGAAGAAGGGGGCTGGGTGGCAAGAACGAGGTATGGCCACGTCAACTCACCACCAGGGCGTGGCTGGTAAGCCCCCACCGGCCAACCAGGGCTGAGGTGAGCTCGTTAATGGCGTGGCTCGATGAAGCGCGGTTTTATTTCTAAGCGGGTTATAAAAGCGCAAGCGCCAAGCCCTCTCAGGAGATACGCCAGGGAGAGAGAAGGAGTCAAACCTAGAGAGATGCGAGAGATGCGCGAGGGGAGGCCATTGATGAAGAACTGCGCAGGGGACCGTTGCGATTGAGAGAACAGCGCAGAGACGGCGGATGATAAGAACACTGTGCAGAGGATCGTTTGGAACGATCGTTTGATACGAACTGCCGTTTGGTTTGAGAGCGTTCGGCATGCTATACGCACGCAGCATCCCCGCCCCTCGCGTATGTAAGTTCCGGTCGTGCGCCAACGACACGCGAAGCTGCCTGCCATTCTTCGCGGCAGACCCGGAGCCTGGAACCATCTGCTTGGACCCACCCACCACCACCCACCCACTCCTTCCCACCACCATCACCCCATTCGTGTAAGTGTGTTTGTATTGTCCTGGGCGTGTGATAATATAAGACTGCTTAAGGCTGCCCTGTGTCACTGCTTCTTCTTCTTCTTGTATATACCCTTCTTTCATTTCCTCTTCGGGTTTCTTGTACATAATTAATAAATTATATTTGTTCTTGCTTTACTTTGGTTCCTCTCATCCGATCGCTTGCGTCCTGTCCCCAATTGAATATCGGTGGCACGATATAGGAACTGCTCAGAATCGGGTTTAGACTGCCGCTGACGGCTCGAGCTTCGGATTGCTAAACCGCTCGGCAACATTCCATCTTGTCCATGGCTCGGGCAGAAGTATCGCCCTGCTTCCGACCGGAAGGAGCGTGGTATCTTCTAGGACTCAGACGGCCAGCTTAATAGACAAGGGGATTAAACTCCCCTCGGTAAGGGGAGCGCCGTAAACCGAGATCCGCAACAATTGGTGTCGGGGAGTGGGATTGGACCCGAACCAAATTTTTTAATCCATCTTAAAAATTTGGTCAAAATTACGGGCGGCCGAAATTTAGTATTTAACAACCAAATTTATATCGTGCCATGGATGGTCAAGGTGATTGGATGCCGGTGGGGGAGATAGAAGAGGGTTTAGAGTCAACCCAGGACCCCAGGGAGGCAGTGGGAGTAATGGAGGAGGAGGTTGAAGAAGGTGCGGTAGAGAGGGTTGCAGGCATACAAGATGGCGGCACCTCGCACGTGGTCGTGACAGCACAAGATGGCGGCGCCTCGCACATGGCGACAGGGGCCGCGCCTGCTGCGCAAGTAGGGGTTGTGGATCTGCAAGTCCTCATGGCACAATTCAGGGCTTGTATGATGGAGTCAGAGCAAAGGATGAACGCTCGGAGTGAGTGAATCAGTCAGGAAATGAGGGACGAAGCAAGGGGTACCAGTGAACAATTGGGAGACCAAATTGGCAGACTAAAAAATGATTTGGGAAGCAAACTGGGGGGGTTAGGAAGCAGATGGGGCGATTAGGAAACCAAATTGAAGGGTTTGGAAACAGAATGAGTGACCGCATACAAAAATGTGGGGAGAACCGAGACCGCATGGCAGGCCGGAGAGGCGCATCGGTACGCAGCGAGGTAGCGCGGTGTGAGAAGCGCGGAGAAAGCGAGGTGGAGCAAAGCACAGCCGGGTGGACCGGGATAGAAATCGCGACACGGGGTGTGAAAAACCCGACGGCCGCCGAATTGGACAGGGCAAATTCAGGTGCAGCGGCGGAAAAAGAATTAAGTCAAATGGAAAAAGAAACTAAAGAATTAGGAATCGTGGAAATTGGGGCAGAAGAGATGGACTTAGAAAACCACTGGCAGGAGGAGGGAATGGAAATTGTGCAAAGCCCGTGCTCGCATCATGATGCCGTGCTTAACCCGAATAAATATTTGCAGGTGGTGTTGGAGCGAGGAAGAAGAAGCGCCCAGGTGAGTCGGGCTGTATATTGTGCGTGGAGGTTTTGCAGGAAAGTGTTTGTCGCGAAAGGAATTTTCGTGCGCTTGGGATCACGAAAGCACCCGGGCATTGGTGGAAGGTCCTTGGTGTGCTGCGGTACGAATGGCGCGCGCTTGAGGAAAAGGTGTGTAAAGGTGAACGGCGCGCGTGTGCGAATGGCGCCGAAGCACGAGGGTGATACCGAGTGCGAGAGTGAATGCACATCGGAGGGTGAGTGTGGAAGTAGGAGTGAGTGTGACCAGGAGTGTGAGTTGGATGGAGGGAGTGTGTGAGAATGCACACCTGAGTTGGTTGTGACGCATGTGCAGGAGGGCACATCGGAGCGCGAGAGCGGGTATGTGCAGGAGTGCACACCCGGGAGTGTTACGGAGGACGTAACAGGGGAAGAAAGGTGTGGAACGGAGGTGTGCATGATAACAGAGTGTGCGAGGAGAATGGATGCGCGAGAGGAATGTGCGGGATGTATGAGCGGTGTTGGAGCGCCGGGTTTGGTGAGTGTAAAAGGGGTCGCGTATGCGTGCGAGCATGTAAGGAAAGCATCGACGTTGACCCAGACAGCGTTTAGGCTGACGGATAGCTGACGTGAGCCCTCGGTCTGTGCCGGGCTTTGTGTACTGCGGGAACAGGCGAGGGTCATAATCACGGCAGTTTCAAAAGAACCGCCGTGCGCGATCCGCGCCTGGCCCCGCCCTGCACGGTCGAGCCTGAGCTTTGCCAGGCAAAGCGGGCGGCCCAGTTCGAGAGGAAGGAGGAGGGGTCGGAACGGCGCCCCCTTGTGGTGGCAGCGTTCCACCCGGGCAAGGCTGGCCCACCGTGCATGGGAGCGAAAGGCCCCGCGCCGGGATGGTGCTTGGAGCCTTGGCCCGAGCGAACCTCCTCCCCTGAACCGAATGCCGGACGGGCCCAACCTGCAGTAGACCAAACCACCCGTATGCATTGCTCGGCTTTGCGAAGCCAAGCTTTGAAAATGCATTGACGCACCGAGAGGCTCAAGTTAATGGACTGTGATGGCGATAGTGATAGTGTAATAGGGAAATTGATAGCAAATGGTATATGGTGTAGAGGGATGGTAGATCTACCATCCCTCACATCACATCTTGGGGGCAAAGGAGCTATAGTTTTATGGGGTTATGGCGGTGCAAACCTATCCAGGGAGGGCTTGGATAATGTTAGGGTTTAGAAATGACCATAGGTAACTGTAGATTTAAGTAGTGACATGATACCTTAGTGTAGCAGCATAGCAAACCTGTTGTGCATTTTGTGATACAAGCACCAAATTTGGCACAAATGTACATTAATATGTTGCGAACATTTTCAGATATTGGGCCACTTGAAATTCCGTAATTTTTTTTTTCAAATTTTTTCAAATTTCGTAATTTCAAATTTTTCGGGTGACACCGTCACAATTTCGGTCTTCGAGGCCGGCCGATATAGTGGGGCGGCTTAGCCCAAATATTCAAAAGAATTGTGCATTTTGTGATACAAGCACCAAATTTGGCACAAATGTACATTAATATGTTGCGAACATTGTGTGGTCAGCAATGAAGACGAGAGTCTGAATTACATGTATGCAAAAGACCTTGTGAACCAGTGAAGCAAATACACGGGTAAGCATGAATTAAATCTAGGGCATGATATAATTTCCATGATGTTTACCTCTACACTCAATGGTGGAAGGAGGTAATGTTTTGATCCCAGCTTGTCTGTATGTCTGTTAGTCCACAAAATTCCAGACAAAGCTTGTAGTAGTGGTAGTTGTAGTGGTAGTGGTGATAACAGAAATTGTTATATAGAACTGAACTTATATTATTATTATATGCAGAAAATAACTTCATTTCTATATGCCCTGCAGTGGACAGGTTAATTGGTTTATGCACTGAAGGGGTCACCCTGGTGTGCACTGCTGTGTTCTGCCTCACTGAGTTGTTCAGGTATGATGTACTCAGCACAAGCTTCCGGTCGGCCCGGAGGTGGGGGTGCGGGGCCTGTCACGGAACGTCAAAACAAACGGCCTGCCGGGGCTGCCCAAAAGTCGGGCGTGAGGGGCGCGTCCACTAATGGAACGCCTCTCGCTTCCCAGATCGATGGCCACGTGGTCAGGAGAACCTCGTCCCTTCCGGTCACACTTTGCCTATCGGCCGGCCTCGAAGACCGAAATTGTGACGGTGTCACCCGAAAAATTTGAAATTACGAAATTTGAAAAAATTTGAAAAAAAAAATTACGGAATTTCAAGTGGCCCAATATCTGAAAATGTTCGCAACATATTAATGTACATTTGTGCCAAATTTGGTGCTTGTTTCACAAAATGCACAATTCTTTTGAATATTTGGGCTAAGCCGCCCCACTACCTGTAGTAGGGGACGCAGAATAGCTTAGTTTGGATAATAACGACGAGGGAGTGCATAGTGTAAGGGAAGACGGGAAGCACTAAGTTAGAGGAAAAACCAGGTAGATCAGATGATGCAGTGTGTGTGTCGGAAGTGATTGAGCAGAGTATTGTGAAAGGTGTGATTGTGCATTGAGTTGAGTGTATTGTATTGAGTGAATGGTCCTGGAGGGAAGGAGGGTGCAAGTGCCACCAGGTGTGCAGGTGCCACCAGGTGTGCAAGTGCCACCAGGTGTGTGGGCACAAGGTGTGCAAGTACAGGTGAATGAAGAATGGTAATATGGAATAATTGGTATGGAGTAAATGGAGTACGGAATGGATGGTATGGAGTATGGATTAGATGGAATGGAGTATGGAATGGATGGTGTGGAGTGAGTAGTGTGGAATTCGTGGAGTGGAGTGGTTGGTGCGAAAGGAGTGGATGGGGACAGGATGGACCCCCTCACGAGTACCTGGGGAGGGTAGTTTAAAAGTAGGTAGAGGGGGTAGGTAAATTGTGGTTGGATATTGGCATCTGTGGTGCGAGAGTCGCAGAGTACTGCTTGGATGGGTGCATTAGTGGAGTAAATTGGCTGGGCATGTGGCCTGTTAGTGTGTGTGATTAAATGGGCACTCCGCCACTGTTAGTCTGTCGGCCAGGTGAGGCTGCAGGTAGGCTCTGGGAGCCAGTAGAGTTCAATGGGGCCCGAGGATCCGGAGGACGGACCCGGGTAGCCCGACGCCAGAGAGGGCGGTAGGGGGTGAGAATGCCAGAGGGCCTTCCCCAGGTAGGTTAGGGTAAGGAGCAGGTAAGCTCGGGAGACAACTGCAGTGGTGGAGGTGTGCAGGTGAGTGGACCTGCTGGGAGCGCCACATGACCCAGCCCGGAAATTGTGCGAGGGCACCGGGAGTAGAATCGGGGGAGTGAGACCCCAAATTGGTGAGCACCACAGTTTGTTCAATGGGAGTTCGGTTCTTAGAACCACATAGTGTAAAATGGCCAATGGTTTTGCAGGGAAAGACCCCGGGTCGTGCAAAGTGTGTTAAAGTAATTTAGAAGGTAGTTAGGATTGAAAGTCTCTTCGCATCATCCGCATCCACTCACCAGGGTGATAGAACTCCACACCACCGTTGTTTGCAGACATTTGGTATGAAAGATGCATCATGACGTGGGTGTGACATTGCTCATTGTTCCATCTCTTCCTCCTTATGAGGGATTGATTGTAAATTCGGCATAAAGGGATTAATGAGAAAGAGGGATTGTAACGAATTTGGATTAGGGGAGATATGGGGAAGACAGGACGTCAGCGATGGATTTGTAAATTGTGTAAATACAAGGTAAGGGCAAGGGTAGATTAGGTGACAGAGGGGGGGGGGGGGTTCTATGGGGGATTCTATGGGGGTGACGGGGGGGGGGGGATTAGGTGACGGGGGGGGGGGGGGGGGGTATGGTAGGGACGAGCTTTCTCGGCTCGCTCTCCGGCGCACCTCACCTCTGCATTACCTCGTGTTGATGTGTACTCTTGCGCCCTTGCACCCCGCTAACCCTGCTTTGTCTTCCTTCCCCACTCATCGACCGTGGTCTTTGTGTGCCGAGGGGAAAGTGTGCAGGTGCCCGCAGTTGTGTGCCCGCACCCTCGCTACTGCCTGCCTGGACTGGTACCACACTTATGGACCGCACGTTGTTGTGGCCGAACACCACCATATGGACCACAGGTCTGTGGCCGAGCACCACATTCATGGACCCCACATTTTGGGGCCTGGCACCTCTGCTGGGGACCGGCCATTGTGGCCAGGAGATCTTGCTTGCAGACCACGGTAAAGGCGGCACCTAAGCCATGCAGGTGGACCACCTTAGTTGGCCGCTGCTGGCCATAATTAAAGAAATGGACACGTTTTGTGCCTTCTTTTTATTACTAAATAGACCGCAAGCAAAGAAGTCATCCAGAAACATCGGCCCAGCAGAGAAGACGTTGCAAGGCATCATTATTCTTGGAAATGTATGACTGTGCACCAGATGGTGCTTTTGGTGCTTTTTGAGCATATTGGTGCTTTGGTGCTTTTTGTTCTATGGTGCTTATTGGTGCTGGTGGTATCAGTGCAGTGCAGTGTATGCCTTTCCTCTTTTCAAAAATTCTTCTTTTTTGTTTCCCAAAAGACAGGTCCTGGGTTCACATTGTAAATACCAAGTATTGTCGTTGTAAATAATGCTCCCCACCGTCAATGTGTAGTTTTGAAGACAATTCCGTGATTCGGTTATTCCGTGGGTGTGAGTCTGATAGATAGAATGCAACGCAGCAGGTGGGACATACTTAGTTGTTTTAAAAATATCGCACTCAGGGTGAAGTTAATAGTAGAGGGTTACCACACCTGAGTGTCACACTAAGTCAAAGTTCTGTCGGGCCGGGACGGCCCTGGAGGTAATGAGGGTGCAGTGTTGTGGTTTTTAGAACCCTCCACTTTGTAAATATCTGTAATATTCCCTTATAAATAATCCCCTGTAAATATTCCCATTTTTGTGTAAAAAGGTCAAAGGTCGCACCCTAGTGCAACACGTAGCACACCATAGGCTTCTCCTTTAGTTATTTCATTAGTATGTGTTTCAGGTAAGGATCTGTTCCCAAGAGTTGAATCTGTGTTGTATTAATTAAATAAGAGTAGGTCCCCTTGTCAATTCATATTGTGGCGTAGCCTTCCTCCAAATTGCGTTCCTTGGCTTGCCAGTAGCGTTCGCTGCCTGGCTTAGCCGCCATTGAACACGAGGTCAGGCTTGGAGAAGAAGGGGGCGGGGCGGCAAGAACGAGGTGTGGCCATGTCAACTCACTACCAGGGCGTGGCCGGTAAGCCCCCACCAGCCAACCAGGGCTGAGCTGAGCTTGTTAATAGGCATGGCTCGATGAAGCGCGGCTTGATTTCTAAGCAGGTTATAAAAGCGCAAGCGCCAAGCCCTCTCAGGAGATGTGCCAGGGAGAGAGAAGGAGTCAAACCTAGAGAGATGCGAGAGATGCGCGAGGGGAGGCCATTGATGAAGATCTGCGCAGGGGACCGTTGCGATTGAGAGAACAGCGCAGAGATGGCGGATGATAAGAACACTGTGCAGAGGATCGCTTGGAACGATCGTTTGATACGAACTGCCGTTTGGTTTGAGAGCGTTCAGCACGCTATACGCACGCAGCATCCCCACCCCTCGCGTATGTAAGATCCGGTCGTGCGCCAATGACACGCGAAGTGCCTGCCATTCTTCGCGGCGGACCCGGAGCCTGGAACCATCTGCTTGGACCTTTCTCTTCCTTCCCACCACCACCACCCCATTCGTGTAAGTGTGTTTGTATTGTCCTGGGCGTGTGATAATATAAGACTGTTTAAGGCTGCCCTGTGTCACTGCTTCTTCTTCTTCTTGTATATTCCCTTCTTTCATTTCCTCTTCAGGTTTCTTGTACATAATTAATAAATTATATTTGTTCTTGCTTTACTTTGGTTCCTCTCAGCCGATCGCTTGTGTCCTGTCCCCAATTGAATATCGGTGGCACGATATAGGAACCGCTCAGAATCGGGTTTAGACTGCCGCTAACGGCTCGAGCTTCGGATTGCTAAACCGCTCGGCAACATTCCATCTTGTCCGTGGCTCGGGCAGAAGTATCGCCCTGCTTCCGACCGGAAGGAGCGCGGTATCTTCTAGGACTCGGACGGCCAGCTTAATAGACGAGGGGATTAAACCCCCCTGGGTAAGGGGAGCACCGTAAACCGAGACCCACAACAATATAACAAATATCATGAAACATTTACATTTTGTAGTCCATTGCATAATTTAAATAAACATAAATGCAAATTTCGCATGTGGAAAAGTAAGTACACCCCTACATTTATCACTACTTCAAACACCTAAAATTAGAATCAGGTGCACCAGCTCAGGTGCAAATGATTAGTACATCGTTAGAGAGGATCTATGTCCTATTAGTACATCCTATTAGTAGTACATCGTTAGAAGTCCTATTAGTACATCGTTAGAGAGGATCTTGGAGGAACCTGCTTATTTAAACCTCAGACATTTCGTTTGGTTTGCTCTTTGTTGTTGAAGTGTGCGGCGTCACCATGCCTAGATCAAAAGAGATCTCTGAGGCCTTCAGAAAGAAGGTTATAGATGCCTACGAGTCTGGGAAGGGATTTAAAAAGATCTCCAAACAATTTGAAATCAATCATTCGACTGTCCGGAAGATCATCTACAAGTGGAGAAGATTCCAAACAACTGCCAACTTGTTCAGGCCAGGCCGCCCCAGCAAGTTCAGCTCGAGAGCAGACCGCAAGATGCTGAAAGAAGCATCGAAGAACCCCAGAATGTCATCACGGGACCTACAGGTAGCTCTTGCCACTGTTGATGTCAAAGTGCATGAGTCTACCATTAGAAGGCAAAGACCAGCACTTCTGGAACAATGTGCTCTGGACAGATGAGTCAAAGGTAGAGCGATTTGGCACAGTACCATAAGACGTGTTTGGTGAAAACCAAAGACAGCATTTGACCACAAGAACATGATACAAATTGTAAAGCATGGTGGTGGAAATATTATGGTTTGGGGCAGCTTTGCTGCATCAGGGCCTGGGCAGCTCACCATCATAGAATCCATGATGAATTCTTCATTGTACCAGAGGGTGCTTGAGGATAATGCGAGGCCACCTGTCGGAAAGTTGTAGCTCAACCGAAGGTGGACCTTGCAACATGACCATGACCCTAAACATACCATTAAATCCACCAAGGAATGGCTGAAAAGAAAGAAATGGAGGGTTCTGGAATGGCCAAGTCAAAGCCCGGATCTAAATCCCATCGAGATGTTGTGGGGGGATTTGAAACGAGCTGTGCATGCAAGAAACCCCTCAAACATCGCACAGCTGAAAGAATTCTGCATGGAGGAGTGGGAAAAAATTTCTCCCAGTCGATGTCAGAGACTGTTAGACAGTTATAAGAAACGCCTACTTGAGGTTGTTTCTGCCAAAGGGGGCAATACCACCTATTGGTATTGCCCCTTTATCTATCAATATTGTTGAAATGAAGATCAAATAGCTCTATGTTGAAATATGTTGAAAAAGTCAAAACTTTACATGGGGTGTACTTACTTTATCACGTGACTGTTCTACTGCCTTTTCTACCAGATGAGTGCCCAGGGGTATTACCCCTACTTTGGTATTTAACATTATTATTGTCTTATTGGGGATCATTTACAACCCCCTTTGGTCCTTTTTTCAACCGTACTTTAAGCCTAAGGCATATGGAGGTGTTTGCACATAAATATGATGCAGGACAAGTGGATGAAGAGCTATTGGTGTATTTTAACATGGATAGCAAGAATATTAGCAGGTAATACACCAATAAACATAGCCATTAAAACTAAAACTAACATTTATTGACTGCAAGATTATATTTAAGGAACTTCAAGATTATATTTAACAAGATGATTATTTATTTATTATTTAACAAGATTATAATTATCAATTATCTTCATTATTATTTATTATTTAACAAGATTATATTCAAGAATCTTCAAGGTTATATTTAACAAGATTATTTATTTATTATTTAACAAGATTATAATTATCAATTATCTTCAAGTTTATTTATTATTTAACAAGATTATATTCAAGGATCTTCAAGATTATATTTAACAAGATCATTATTTATTTATTATTTAACAAGATTATAATTATCAATTATCTTCAAGATTATTATTTATTATTTAACAAGATTATATTCAAGGAACTTCAAGGTTATATTTAACAAGATGATTATTTATTTATTATTTAACAAAATTATAATTATCAATTATTATCTTCAATATTATTATTTATTATTTAACAAGATTATAATTATCAATTATCTCCAAGATTATTATTTATTATTTAACAAGATTATATTCAAGGAACTTCAAGGTTATATTTAACAAGATGATTATTTATTTATTATTTAACAAAATTATAATTATCAATTATCTTCAATATTATTATTTATTATTTAACGACATTATATTGAAGGATCTTCTGCTCCAAACACCTTTCAATGCAATCACAGGTGGTAGAAATTATTGAGACAGAAAGAGCACATTACCTTCAAGCCTTTTTTCTCCTGCTATAAATAAATACTTACATTCCTTCTCCTCTAGAGTAGAAATGGCCTAGCCCCGAATGATGAAACGCTGCATTACCCAATAACAACATTACACATCATGACTCCTTTTGTTTCTCATGCAAACAGATACAGCCACAACTGAATTTGGCTCAAACCCATTATTTACTGATTATCTCAGTGATCGAGTAGGTATAAGGCCTTGTTGCATTGCCCTCAGAAGTGTGAATTCATATTCCCAAGGCTGTTCAGGGGATTGGCATCCTGTGCTGAGATTCAAACCCAGGCTAGATGGCTCAGAGGTGAGTGTGCATACCTGCAGGCCATCATTGCAGCCCAAATATCTAACTGGCTGTTGTTGTCAATGTTTCCTTTTTAAGACAACTCTTGCTGGATTGATATATCAAAGTGACCTGACCTTAAGGCCCTTCAGACCTCTAAGACCCTTTAGACCTCTAAACACTTACGTAAGACTCCTAAGACCCGGCATCTTTGCTTATTCGTGTCCCTTCTGTTGTCTCCAATGCATTATTTGGTTTTCCATTTGATGACCTTCAGAAATGAATCCAAAACTAACAATACACCCACCATTATGGTAGCGTAAAACATAGTGGGAAAAAATGTTGCAAATATGCCGCACCACAAGGATGGAGCCGTTATACAGTCGTGGCCAAAAATATTGGCACCCTTGCACTTTTATCAAATAATGAACCATCTCTTCCAGAAAATTGTTGAAATTTAAAAATCTTTTGGTATCCACATATTTATTTCTTTGGTTTGCAGTGGAGCAAACAAAAAAGCTGAAAAAATTACTAAATCTTAGCTTATTCCACACAGAAATCCCAAAATGGCCCGGACAATATTATTGGCACCTGAAGAAGAAGTTGTTAGAAATAATTAAATTTCAGGCAGGTGATTCTCATTTACTTTGGAATTGATCTCACCTGTGGTGAGATGCAGGTGCCTGCAATATAAAAATCACCCATTCAACCAGTTCGAATAGAGAAAAGGAGTCATTCTTCTGTTTTGTGTCACTGTGTGTACCACAATCAGCATGGACAAAAGAAAGGAAACCAGAGAAATGTCTGAGGAGGTCAGACACAAGATTGTAGTCAAGCATCGACAATCTCAATGCTACAAGTCCATCTCCAGAGACCTTGATGTTCCTGTGTCCACCGTACGCAATGTTATCAGGAAGTTTAAGGCCTATGGCACTGTAGCCAACCTCCCTGGACGTGGCCACAATAGAATGTGTGCACGGCATCATTAAATCAGGAGATTAACAAGGCATTTTGGAGCGCAATATTCAACCTAGTGTCAGAAAACTGGGTCTCCGTCGAAGTCCATGGGTCTTGCAGCAGGACAATGACCCCAAAACAATTCAAAAAGCACCCAGGAATGGTTCACGACAAAATGCTGGACTGTTCTGAAGTGGCCAGCAATGAGTCCAGATCTAAATTCCATTGAACACCTGTGGGGAGATCTGAAAACAGCAGTTGGGAGAAGGCACCTTTCAAATCTGGGAGAACTGGGGCAGTTGGCACAAGAAGAGTGGGCCAAACTGCCAGTAGAGAGGCGTAGGAAGCTCAATCATGGCTATAAGAAGCGCTTGACTGCAGTTATTTTATCCAAAGGCCGTGCTACCAAATATTAAGTCTCGGATGTCAATAATTTTGTCAATGCCATTTCTTTTTATTTTCTGATTTAAAAGGATATATTAAGTTCTGAATCAAAAACAAAGGTTCTGTAAAATTAACAGTGAAATAAAGAATTGTGGAGACCAAATACTTTTGTTAATTTCAACTTATTTTTAGAGAAAATTGTGAGTTATTTGGAAAAAGTGCAAGGGTGCCAATATTTTTGGCCATGACTAAATGACAAACGGAAAAGGGTGGACAGATAGAAGCATGTTTAGAGGTCCCAACAATTTACACATTTTTGTATCATTATCACACATCTCATTTAGATTTGCTGTATTAGTCTACTTATTAATTTTCAAACTTAATACTTTCATGTTTTCAACCCTTAAATGTTTGTATGATTGTGTAGTGCGTACGTACCTAATACATTGTGCTGCAATAACTAATTAATTGTGTATTGCCTCTTGATATATACCAAAGTAGATATAATTGTATTATGTAACTTAATAATTAATAAACAAGAAGATGTCATGCAGAGCATGATACCTGCAAAATCCACCCACCCACCCCCCCCCCCCAAAGTTGTCATGGATACATCAAATTGTCCATTTCATAAAGATTAAAAATGACAATCTTAATCTAACCTTGGGTTAATCGGATTAAAATTGACTATTTTTCAAAATAAAATTGATGATATTAGAAGTTTGACCTTGAGTTGACCTTTGACCTTTTGAACTTGAAAGTAGTTGCTTTCCCAATTCAGCGATGCACGATGCAATTGAAGTTTAATTTCCAAGTTAATAGGAGGAAAATGGACATTTTTCTGATGAAAATTGATTATTTTAGAAGTTTGACCTTGAGTTGACCTTTGACCATTTGACCTCAAAAATAGCCTCCAGCAATTAAGCACCCATGACGTGCTGCATACGAAAGATGAAGAAAATTCCATTCCAGATCTGACTATAATACAGTATGTCGGAATTGATGCTTCACAGGTAGAGCATTGCATCAAAAAGTACACCGTCCCTTGGATGATTGTCAAGCTGGGTCTGTCATCAAGCTGCATTCGTTATTGGTGGTTAGAGATCCGATGGTGAATTTGGACAAAGAGTAGGTGCATGATTACTCACATGTGTGCAATATTGTCATTGATGGAAGCTAATGCAGACAACAAATATTGTCATTGATGGAAGCTAATGCAGACAACAAATATTGTCATTGATGAAAGCTAATGCAGACAAAAATTATTGTCATTGATATAAGCTAATGCAGACAACAAATATTGTCATTGATGGAAGCTAATGCAGACAACAAATATTGTCATTGATGGAAGCTATTGATGGATATTTGACTTCCGGTCCCTCGAGCGACGAGGCTTGCTTCGATCTCTCCACGGCATCAAAGTTTGAGTGTTTTCCCGTTCCTTTCTTTGTCAAATTTCCGCTGCGTATTTTGTTGTGTATGTGTTATTGTGTGTTTCTATTTGGTTTTGGTTTTGTAGATGTTGCGAATTTGTGTGTAATTAGTCGTTTCTTTGTTCGCGCCTCGTGCGCCTCGTGCGGCCTGGTGTCTCGTGCGGCCTCCTCGTCTCGACTTGTGCCCCGCCCCCTATATCTCGTTTTTCTTTCACCTCTGCTCCTGCTTTCTCAAATCCACGTTCTCACTTAGAGACTTTTCCCAGATTGTTTTTCATGGTTTTGTTTAAATATTTATTTAAATATGTTTAAACCGCAGCCGTGATGGTGACGCCGCCCCCCCACCCCCCATAATTTCCATGTTTTAAACGTTTCCCAGTGTGTACCCTGGATAAGAATAGGTACGCCGTATCCCTGCGTGTCGTAAGAGGCGACTAAGAGGGTTGGCGTCAGGAAGGGCATCCGGCCATAAAAACATTGCCTCAAAAAGAGAACCATGACAATTACAACTACATGTGGGCAGGGTACAGCCCGAAGTGGAGATCGGTTTCTGAGGTTTGGGACATGGAATGTAGGGACAATGACAGGGAGATCAGGAGAAGTGGTGGAAGTATTGGTCAGAAGAAGAGTGGACATATGTTGTGTGCAAGAGACGAGATGGAAGGGAAGTGGTGTGAGAATGGTGAAGGGTAGGCAGGGACAGAAATACAAGTTTGTGTGGCAAGGGTGCCTGGAGGGCGTGAATGGTGTTGGTGTCCTGTTTTCTGAGGAGTTTGTAGACAGTGTGGTGAGTGTGACTAGAGTGAGTGATAGGTTGATGATGGTGAAAATGATGATTGGAAAGCTCTTGGTGAACGTCATCTCGGGATATGCTCCGCAGGTTGGTCGAAGCAATGAAGAGAAGGACAAGTTCTGGTGTGCGATAGAGAAGCTGATGGAAAACGTGAAATATGAGGAAGTTGTTGTGGTAGGAGGAGACCTAAATGGACATGTGGAAAGGAGTATGGATGGTTTTGACGGAGTTCATGGGGGTTATGGATATGGTGTGAGAAATGAAGAAGGTGAAAGGATTTTGGAGTTTGCTGATGGAGCTGATTTGTTGATTTGTAATACTCAGTTCCAGAAAGAGGATAATAAGCTTGTTACATACACGTCAGGTGGGTCGACGACAACCGTTGTCGGAGATATGTTGAAGGGAGTTGTGGGAGATATGTTGAAGGCAGCAGGAAGGAGGAGGCTGTTTCACAGCACCACTTGGTTGTCTGCGACGTAAGGGTGAAAGGTGCGAGGAGAGCTCGGTGGGTGAAGTACCAACCGAGAATGAAGGTGTGGAGGTTGAAAGAGGTGACAGTAAGGGAGGCATTAAAAGAGAGGCTGAGTAGGGTCGAGGATGATGTGGTTGAGCTTGAATGTGGTTGGATGTCAATGAAAGCTAGTCTGTTGGGAGCCGTTGGTGAGGTATGTGGATGAACAAAAGGACCACCGAGGCACTCGGAAACATGGTGGTGGGATGATGAAGTTGGAAAGAGGATTGACGAGAAGAGGAAGAAGTTCAAGGAGTGGCAGAAGGCGAAGGGTACGGGAGCAGAAACAGCAGAGCATGAAAGTTATAAGGCAGCCAGGAAGGCTGCAAAGAAAGAGGTAGCAAAGGCGCGGGAGGCATGTAGGAAAATGTTCGGAGAACGCTTGGATTCGGAAGAGGGTCAGAAAGCAGTATTCAGGATTGCAAAGCAGATAGCGAAAGAGAGATGTGATGTGATGGGGGTGAGTTGCTTGAAGGATGAAGTGGGACAAATCGTTGTCGACCCAGATGGAATTAAAGGAAGATGGAAAAGATATATGGAAATGCTGTTGAATACAGAGAATGAATGGGATGGCAACATAGAGAGTAACCCAGTTTTAGGACCGGCAGAGAAGATAACTGAGAAGGAAGTTGAGGAAGCGATAAAAGCAATGAAGGGTAGAAAAGCGGGAGGGCCGACGGGAGTTGTGGGAGATATGTTGAAGGCAGCAGGAAGTTGGGGTGTGAAGAGAATGACAGAGATCTGTAATCTGGTGGTGAAAGAAGGCCGCATTCCAATGGATTGGGAACTGAGTACCCTCGCCCCTCTATACAAGGGGAAAGGTGACCCTCTGGAGTGTGGCTCGTACCGAGCGATAAAGTTATTGGAGCATGGAATGAAGGTATTGGAAAGGGTGTTGGAGAGGAGGATAAGGAAGAAAGTGAAGATCGACGAAATGCAGTTTGGATTCATGCCAGGAAGAGGAACGACAGATGCGCTTTTCATTGTGAGGCAGTTGCAGGAGAAGTACATGGAGAAGAGGAAGAAGTTGTTTCTTGGGTTTGTTGATCTGGAGAAAGCATTCGATCGGGTTCCACGCAAAGTATTGACATGGGCATTGAGGAAGTTAGGAGTGGAGGAATGGTTGATCAGAGTAGTGATGGCAATGTACAAAAGAGCGCGCACAGCTGTAAGGATGAAGGACGGGAACAGTGGTGAGTTTGAGGTGAAGGTGGGAGTGCATCAGGGGTCGGTACTAAGTCCACTACTATTTGTAGCTGTGATGGAGGTGCTGGCTCAGAACGTAAAGGAGGGTTTACCGTGGGAGTTGTTGTATGCAGATGATCTGGTGTTGATGGCGGAAAGTATGGATGGACTGAAGGAAAATATGAACACGTGGAAGGAATGTATGGAGACAAAAGGTCTGAAGGTGAATATCGGAAAGACGAAGGTGATGGCAAGTGGTAAAGCATGTGGTGAGGTGGAAAGAACTGGGAAGTGGCCCTGTGCTGTGTGTAGGAAGGGTGTCGGAGTGAACTCCATTCAGTGTACAATGTGCGCTGAGTGGGTTCATCAAAAATATAGTGGTCTGAGAGGGTCATTAACCAGTGTGGCAGCTACATTCAAATGTAAGGTATGCACAGAGGGAGCTGCAGATGGAGGAAATGTTGAGTTGGATCTTGGAGACGGCGTGAAGCTGGAAGGTGTGAAAACATTTTGCTACCTCGGAGACATGCTGAATGGAGAAGGTGGATCAGACTCGGCAACGGTTGCTCGAGTGAGATGTGCATGGAAGAAGTTTCGGGAATTGAGTGGCGTGCTGATGATGAGGGGAGTGTCGTTGAAGCTGAAGGGAAAGGTGTATGCTGCATGTGTGAGAAGTGTTATGATTTATGGGAGCGAGACATGGGTAATGAACGTAGAGCAGCAACGAAGGTTGGAAAGGGTGGAAATGCGAATGGTTCGACGGATGAGCGGAGTATCGTTGAGAGAGAGGAAGACAAATGATGAATTGCGAAAGATGATGGGAATAGAGCCTGTGATTGATGCTGTGAAGAGGAACAGGTTGAGATGGTTTGGTCATGTGTTGAGGAAGGATGAAAGTGACTGGTTGAGAAAGGTGATGGAAGTTAATGTAGAAGGAAGTAGAGGATGGGGAAGACCGAGAAAGACTTGGCTAAAGATGGTGGAAGAAGAAATGCGAGCAAGGGGGTTAACAAGGAGAGATGCAGAAAATAGGGCAAAATGGAGAAGATTGTCATGGGGACCGCAAGGCTAACCCCGGCTCTAGCAAGGAAAATGGCCTTTAAAATGCATGTTGTTGTTGTTGTATGGAAGCTAATGCAGACAACAAATATTGTCATTGATGGAAGCTAATGCAGACAACAAATATTGTCATTAATGGAAGCTAATGCAGACAACAAATATTGTCATTGATGGAAGCTAATGCAGACAACAAATATTGTCATTGATGGAAGCGAATGCAGACAACAAATATTGTCATTGATGGAAGCTAATGCAGAAAACTAATATTGTCATTGATGGAAGCTAATGCAGGCAACAAATATTGTCATTGATGGAAGCTAATGCAGCCAACAAATATTGTCATTGATGTAAGCTAATGCAGACAAAAATTATTGTCATTGATGTAAGCTAATGCAGACAACAAATATTGTCATTGATATAAGCTAATGCAGACAACAAATATTGTCATTGATGGAAGCTAATGCAGACAACAAATATTGTCATTGATGGAAGCTAATGCAGACAACAAATATTGTCATTGATGGAAGATGGAACAGTGGTGAGTTTGAGGTGAAGGTGGGAGTGCATCAGAGGTCGGTACTAAGTCCACTACTATTTGTAGCTGTGATAGAGGTGCTGGCTCAGAACGTGAAGGAGAGTTTCCCGTGGGAGTTGTTGTATGCAGATGATCTGGTGTTGATTGCGGAAAGTATGGATGGACTGAAGGAGAAGATGAACAAGTGGAAGGAATGTATGGAGACAAAAGGTCTGAAGGTGAATATCGGAAAGACGAAGGTGATGGCAAGTGGTAAAGCATGTGGTGAGGTGGAAAGAACGGGGAAGTGGCCCTGTGCTGTGTGTAGGAAGGGTGTCGGAGTGAACTCCATTCAATGTACAATGTGCGCTGAGTGGGTTCATCAAAAATGCAGTGGTCTGAGACGGTCATTAACCAGTGTGGCAGCTACATTCAAGTGTAAGGTGTGCACAGAGGGAGATGCAGATGGAGGAAATGTTGAGTTGGATCTTGGAGACGGCGTGAAGCTGGAAGGTGTGAAAACATTTTGCTACCTCGGCGACATTCTGAATGGAGAAGGTGGATCAGACTCGGCAACGGTTGCTCGAGTGAGATGTGCATGGAAGAAGTTTCGGGAACTGAGTGGCGTGCTGATGATGAGGGGAGTGTCGTTGAAGTTGAAGGGGAAGGTGTATGCTGCATATGTGAGAAGTGTTATGATTTATGGGAGCGAGACATGGGTAATGAACGTAGAGCAGCAACAAAGGCTGGAAAGGGTGGAAATGCGAATGGTTCGATGGATGTGTGGAGTATCGTTGAGAGAGAGGAAGACAAATGATGAATTGCGAAAGATGATGGGAATAGAGCCTGTGATTGATGCTGTGAAGAGGAACAGGTTGAGATGGTTTGGTCATGTGTTGAGGAAGGATGAAAGTGGTTGTCATTGATATAAGAAATGCGAGCGAGTGGAAGGAAGGTGATGGAAGTTGAAAAAGGGAGATCTCGCGAGATCACGGCGAGGTCACGTCTTTTCGAAGCTGCTCCATGCGCTCACGCTTTCGAAGCTAAGTGATATTTCTCAATTGTGTTTTTGTCGAGACTGTATCTATCTTTCGGTGTATGGACCTACAGCGTATCTTTTGGAAAATTTTCGGTGCTAATTTTTCGTTCATGTATACACAATCGTCGGTTAATGGTATCGAGTATTCTGCGGCCTAGTACTCATAGGCTTAGACTACCGTACCGTCTCAGACCTTGTGGTTTGTTTTTCTCTCAGCGATTCTTCGAATGCGCTGAAATTATTTTCGTTCTCTGTTTCGTACCAGTCGTTCACCCCGTACCTCCTTGTTTAATATCTGTACTCACAAAAAAAAAAAAAAAAAAACCCAAAAAAATATTTCCTTCCCAGGTCTTATTCGTTTATTTGTTGTTCTTTTTGTTCGTTCGTTCTTCGTTCGCGATCACGTCGTTAGAAATGTATAATCTCTCCCCTGAACAACTATTTTCTCTCATATATTATAACACCCTTTTCTTCTTTTCCTACAAAAGGATGCTTTCGTCTTGCTCACCAAATCTATTCATTCCAAAAATTATATATAATACCATCTCTTACAGTTCCTCCTTTCTACATTCCATAAACTATCCAGAACTCCATCCCTCCTCCAGTGTCCCCAAACGTATTTTTGACTCGAAGGTCTCAAACTCATTTTGCAAAAAATGTTCGTTTCCCATGAATCATACACTTTTCAAAATCCAATCTCACCCCTCCCCTCCAAATCCTCCCCATCACCCATCCCTTTCAAATCTCCCCCCTTGCCCCTTCCCTCCCCTCCCTCCTAAACTCCCCCCACACCCCTCCCCTCCGAGACTCTCCCTCGCTCCTCCCCTCCTAGACTCCCCTCTCACCCCTCCTCCTCAAAGCATCCTCCCTGCTTCTTCCTCCTTCCAACTTTCACCTTCATCTCCCCAAACCTCCTGCCTTGCTCTTCCCCCTCCTCAAATAACACCTCACTGTGCCTCACCCAATCTCCATCAAACCTTTTGTCTGCCCCATTCTTCCCTTTCTCCAAGCTATTCTGAAATCTCTGACACACCTTCAACAGCTCTCCCTACCTCTTCCTCCTCTTCCACATCTTACCCTACCCCTCCCCCCCCCTGTTCTGGACCCGATGCTCCCCCTTCCTCTTCATTAACGGTATGGACCTCAAACATCCGGGGCCTTCGCTCAAACTTGACTGACCTCTCCATACAGGTTGCTTCTGACAAACCAGATGTGAGCTGCTTAACAGAAACTTTCCTCCTTCATGATGTCTCTGATGCCTTGGTATCTCTCCCAGGTTACTCCCTCCTCCGGTATGATAGACCTGAGCCTCGTCCTGGAGGTGGGGTTGCTATCTTTATAAAAAACTCTCTTCCTCACTCGCCCTCCACTGCCCTCTCTCCACCTCACCCCCAGGAATACCTTTGGCTACGGCTTCCCCTTCGCTCCCACCTTTTGTTCATATGTGTGTTGTACCGTCCACCAATCAGCGATGACTCCATCTACATCTCACTGTCTGATAATATGGACCAACTTCTATCTGCCCATCCCAACTCTCTCTTCCTCATATGTGGTGATTTCAATTGTCACCATGCCAGTTGGCTGGGTGTGGGTACCTCTCTCACCAGCCATGGCTCTTCAGCAAAGGACTTCTGCGACTCACTGGGACTGACACAATCTGTCAATTTCCCGACCCGGATCTCAGTCAACGGAGCATCTTCTCTTCTGGATTTGGTTATGACAAACTTCCCTGAAAATGTCTGCTGCTCTTCTTCTGCTCCAATCGGCTCATCTGATCATGTGCTTGTCAAAGTGGACATCTCTCTGACCATTCTCAGAGAGCCTCCTCAGCGTTGACGAGTCTGGCATTTCACTCAGGCCAACTGGCACGGTCTTCAAGCAGCCATCAATCATCTGGACTGGTCTCCTATCTCTACCGCCTCTGACATCAACTCATCCTGGGAATTCTTTCAAAGTAAATTGCTCTCTCTCATGCACAGATTTATACCATCTCGTCTTCAGTTGTCATACCCTTCCTCCCGTCCATGGTACACGGAATCTTGTGGTGAGGCTGTTGCCCTGAAACAACTTGCTTTCGTCTCCTGGAAAGCAAATCCAACGGAAGGAAATCTCATTTCCTTTCACAAAGCCCGAAACAAGTGTGTGTCCACCCTCAGGAGAGCCAGGAAACAATATCTCACCATTCTCAAGACCGAACTTTCTTATCTGTCTCCCTCTTACAAATCCTGGTGGCGTCTGGTCAAATCTGTTTCTGGTGTTTGTTCCCCCTCCATCCCCTCCCTCACCTCAAACGGCTTAACGGCTGACTCCGCACGTGAAAAAGCTGAATGCCTCAACTCTGTGTTTGCCTCTAAATCTTGTGTCCCAAACCCATCCCTCTCTGTACCCACCGTACCCAGTCGTACCCAGCTGCACCCAGCTGCTCCTGGACTCTGTGTCCTTTCCTCCTGACAAGGTGGAAAAGTTTCTGTCAACCCTCGACTCTGATTCTGCAACTGGTCCTGACGGCATCAGCCCACGGGTCCTAAAATCATGTTCTTCTGCTCTTTCACTCCCTCTTTCTGTTCTCTTCACCCTCTCTTTTGCTCAAGGTCATCTGCCATCTGCTTGGAAATCAGCCAACATCACCGCTTTGCACAAAAAAGGTGCAAAAACAGATCCCAGCAACTACAGACCAATCAGCCTTCTCCCAATTATCAGCAAAGTCATGGAATCCATCATTGCTTCAGATATTAAATCTTTCCTCTTCTCCAATCGCTTGATCTCTGATCATCAATTTAGTTTCAGACCTGGTCACTCTACTTTTGACATGCTGCTTCTGCTTTCTCCACAATGGATGGAGGTCCTCAACGCCAAACAGGAAATTAGAGCTGTCTCCCTTGACATTTCACGTGCCTTCGATACGGTCTGGCACCCTGCTCTGCTCTCCAAACTCTCCTCCTTTGGTATCCATGGAAATCTCCACGCATGGCTGGCGGACTTCCTCTCTGGTCGTAGTCAACGTGTGGCCCTGAATGGGTTTCTCTCATCTCCTCTTCCTGTTCAGGCTGGAGTTCCCCAAGGTAGTGTTCTGGGCCCTGTGCTTTTTCTGGTCTTCATCAATGATCTCTCTGACTCTCTTGAAAATCCTCTCTATCTCTTTGCTGACGACTCTACTCTCTGTCGCTCCATTCCTCATCCCTCAGATCAGCAGTCTGCAGCCTCCTCACTCTCTGCAGACCTGGCCAAAATCACAGACTGGTCAAACAAGTGGAACATGTCTTTCAATCCTGACAAATCTCACACTCTTACAATGTCTCTCCGAAAGGACCGACTGGACAACCCTCCCATCTACTTTCTCAACAATCCTCTCCAAGAAGTTCTGTCGCTCAAGCTTTTGGGTCTCACTATATGCCATGATCTTTCTTGGGAAAACCACATTTCCAAGCTGGCCTCCAAAGCCAGTCGCCGACTGGGCATCCTCCGTCGTGCGAAGTCCTTCCTTGGCACACCTGAGCTCCTCACCACATACAAGGCTTTCATCCGCAGCTCAATGGAATACTGTTCCCCCCTCTGGGCTGGTGCTCCTGCCTCACACCTTGCTCGGCTTCACGCTGTTGAGGCCAAAGCTTTCAGAATCATTGGAATCTCCTGCGATGTAGTCAACGCCGAGGGCCTTTCACTCACTCACCGCAGGCAGGTTGGTGGTCTTTCTGTCTTCTACCGACTCCTCTCCGGCCTTGCTCCCCCAGCTCTCTCTGTGCTCTGTCCCCCCAATATTCCTTCAGGTCGCACAAGATCTGCCTGCAACCCCCTTATGGTTAAACTGCCAAAGTCTAGGCTCTCTGCTCACCTTCACTCTTTCATTCCCCTTTTCTCCCGCCTCTGGAACAAACTCCCCCACTCCCTTCAATCCCACTCCTCCCTCCAGGTCTTTAAAACAGCTGTTCACCACCATCTCTTATCTTCCCCCATCGAAAACCTTGATCTTTTCTACCCCCGGTAATTCACCCCAGAGTCCTTGCAGTGTTCATATGTTTTAATCCTCTCCCACCTCCCCCCAAGTCCTCCCGATGTCCCTGCTCTCAAATGTTGTGTTTGTGTCCTTCCCCTTCTTCCCCCTCTCTTTTGTGTCCTCCCCCCTCTCTCCCCATCTTGTCTGCCGCTCCCCTTGTTTTTTGTGTTTTGTGTGTCGGTTTGTCTTTTTGTGTGATTAATGTTTGCTCTTTCACGAGCCTCGATCTTGTATACAAAAAAAAGAAAAAAAAAAAAAAAAGTGACTGGTTGAGAAGAGTGATGGAAATGTATGTCGAAGGAAGCGGAGGATGGGGAAGACCGAGAAAGACTTGGCTAAAGATGGTGGAAGAAGAAATGCGGGCAAGGGGGTTAACAAGGAGAGATGCAGAAAATAGGGCAAAATGGAGAAGATTGTCATGGGAACCACAAGGCCAACCTCCGCTCGAGCAGGGAAAATGGCCTTAAAATGCCTGTTGTTGTTGTTGTTGTATGGAAGCTAATGCAGAAAACAAATAATGTCATTGATGTAAGTTAATGCAGACAGCAAATATTGTCATTGATGGAAGCTAATGCAGACAACAAATATTGTCATTGATGGAAGCTATTGCAGACAACAAATATCGTCATTGATGGAAGCTAATGCAGACAACAAATATTGTCATCGATGGAAGCTAATGCAGACAACAAATATTGTCATCGATGGAAGCTAATGCAGACAACAAATATTGTCATTGATGGAAGCTAATGCAGACAACAAATATTGTCATTGATGGAAGCTAACGCAGACAACAAATATCGTCATTGATGGAAGCTAATGCAGACAACAAATATCGTCATTGATGGAAGCTAATGCAGACAACAAATATCGTCATTGATGGAAGCTAATGCAGACAACAAATATTGTCATTGATAGAAGCTAATGCAGACAACAAATTTGTCATTGATGATGATGCAGACAACAAATTTGTCATTGATGAAGCTAATGCAGACAACAAATATTGCCATTGATGGAAGCTAATGCAGACAACAAATTTTGCCATTGATGGAAGCTAATGCAGACAACAAATATTGCCATTGATGAAAGCTAATGCAGACAACAAATTTGTCTGCTAATGCACACTGACAATAAATATCCTTGGAAAGGTCTCGTATTCCTTAATTTGAGGCAGGGGGTTGGCAATCTATAAACGTTAATTTAAAATATCACACTTGAGATTTACATTTATGTGATTATTCTCTGTTTTGAATATTCTGAATATTCTGAATATTCTGAAACAAAAAATATTCTGAATGAATGGAATTCGGGAATTGTGGTAAAATATATTCAGACGTACTGCCCCAGTAAACACATCATGCTTTGGTCCAGATTTTGCCAGGCACACTCAATGTTCCCACCTGGACACTTGGCTCATAATACTCTGGCCTCGGGTTCACGTCTCACATGGAATGCTGATATTTCCTTTTTCTCATAAGGCCTTTCTAATTCATGGGAATGGTGCAATAATGTTTCCAAAAGTCCTTGCCCTGCATCGAATGCAAACTCTTCTTAGAGATTCAGACAATGTTAAAGAAAGCATCACTAACCAATGGTCCTTTTGGCATCAAGCAGATGCCACTTTGTATTCTAGTGAATCACTTTAGTTGCCTGGCAAGGGGTGTAGGGTAATGCCAGTGAATTGGATAATGGGAGTTGGTTAGGGATCATTTTGAGTGGAAAGGAAAGATGAGTGAAGTCGAGGAGGGTTTAGAAAAAGGAAGGACGATAATAAAACAACAAGGGAGAAGGGAAATCAAGGATTCCATCATTTCTGGAGGTACATGTTGGACAAGGAGCATTAAAAACGTTCTCGAAACGAAGTCCTCATAATAGGTATTTGACCAGATTATGTGGCATAATGGTTAGAGGGTCCACTCTGAGTCTGAGAAGTCGGAGCTTCAAACCCTGACCAAGTCATATCAAAGACTTAAAATTACGAGCAGAGAACTGCAGAACATCTGCACAATATAAAATTTGACTTCAAGTCCTCAAATTCAGCCCACCCCCACTCACAAACCCCAAGACCTCAACTTCCCCTAACCCCACTCCCAAACCCCAAGACCTCAACCTCCTCTCCCAACCACAAGACTTCAATCGCCTCCTTACTCCAAAGCCTCAAGCCCCTCCCCACTTCCCCAAACCACAACTCTTCAACCCTCTCACCTTGACCCCCACCCACTGAACACAAAAACTGCTATGAAAACAGCAACATCATGGCTCCTAATAACACCCCCCCAGCTCGGGATGGCGACAAAAGTTCCAAGTTATTTGTAGGGGGACTGAACTTCAACACAGAGGAAGAAGTTCTGACCTCTGTCTTCAACAGATATGGGCCGCTGGTGGAAGTGCGGGTGGTAAAAGACAGGGAAACGCAACGGTCAAGAGGGTTCGGCTTTGTCACGTTTGCAAGCACAAGAGACGCCAGGGAGGCAGAGAAGAATTGGAATGGTAAGGATTTGGAGGGTTGGACCATAACAGTAGGGAAGGCATTTCGTAGGCGTCGAGAGGTCTACAGAAGAGGACCACTTGGCGGTAGTTTTGGTGTTGGCAGCAGCCGATATTACTATGGAGGCTCCCAGAGTTACGGCATCTCCCAAAAGAATGATTGGCAGAGGACTGGCCGAGAAGGAGACCGCCAGTTTGGTGACTGCTGGGACAAGGGGTCCCACCGTAACTGTTAGGAGTCCGGAGAAGTTGAAGCACTCTATATACGGCGGAGCCGCCGAGCCTGGGCTCCTACACGGGTTAACCGTGAACGCCACATTCTTAAAAGGCGTCCCGGTAGGGAACGTTCCTACACAGACTAACCGTGAACTCCACGTTCTTAAAGGCGTCCATGTAATGAACTTTCCTCCCCGGACTAACCGTGAACCCCACATTCCTTAAGGCGTCCATGTAGTGAGTACTCAGCTGGGCCTCCATCCAAAAGCAACTAGAAGTTGTTGACGCTTTGTCCAGAGTGAATTAATCTGGGGGTTTTTGTGAAATTTTGTTGCTTTATTTTTAAGTGATAATTGTGCCCGGGGGGAACTGAGGATTTGGGGGTGTGAGTTATCGGGTTTGTTTATCAACGTTGGCCGGCAAAGAAAGTTTTCGCTGGGTTCAAACTTTCTTTCTTGAAGGGGGGGGGGGGGGAGTGTTACGGATTTATGTGAATTTATGTGAATTACTATTCAGGTCATTGCTTATTAATGCTTATTCTATTAAAGGTTGTTGTGGTTAAATGGTTAGAGGCGCTCTGGATAACAGGAGACCGGAAACGGGAGGGTGAACCGGAAGAGAAGAGGAGAGACACGAGGTCCTGGAGAAGGCGGCCATCTTCTGTTCATCGCCCAGCTCCGACGCGAGCAGTGTCGATATTGAGCAGCATGGGGAACGCTGCGTTTGAAAGCCCGTCTGGCGAGAGGAGTTACCTGAGCGGGGTAATGACCGGTTACACGTCAAGTTGCCGTGGGTTCTACTCGCAACCCCACAGGATACTCTGGGTACCAGCGACGTTTCAACAATGGAGCCGCTTTTCTCACCGGACTCAGTGAGGCATTTCCTCAGGAGGAATATTCTCCTCCCCATCCATTCCAACTCGTGCTGGGCGATAATGGCGATGGGACGATAATCGTGCTTTCCAGTTGCTATCGCGATAACAATAATGGAAATTAATTATCGCGATAACTTATGCGCATGCGTAGTATGTAAATCGCACCTTGAACTCGTATGTTCACGGTATATTGGCTGAGTTTAGTTTCTCTCAAATATATATACCTGGATAGGGAGCAGGTGCATTTACAGACTTGGCATTTAATATGGAATATTTCTTTTGTGGGGGTGAACTTACTTTTCAAGATGTCTTAGAACCAAAAGTTCATTGGAATTATGTTGAAATTATTCTAGATTTTGTTAATGTGACGTTTAAAAGAAACAATAACCACATTTGACATTTCGAAGCAAATAAATTGATCCTCGAAAGTGATGTTAACTGATATCGAACTCAATTCACGGACAGTACTGTGTTAAACTTCTATACGTTTTCCAGAAGTATCTCTTTATTTTGCACATTAGCCAAACATTTTTTCAACAAAAACAAAAGCTAAATTATGACTGGGATTACGGACAGTAAAATTACAGTTCAGTACTTCGTGTAACCCCCACGAGCATTCAGGAGAGCATGTACACGTTGAGGCATGCTGTTCACGAGACTTGCCAAGGTTTGGACAGGAATCGCTTGCCATGCAGTGACAATAGTCTGCTGCAATTCACGCACAGAGGTCGGCTGCTGGTCCAAGTTGTCGATTTGATGCGTTAATTCTGCCCACAAGTTCTCTATCGGATTCATATCCGGGGACATGGCAGGCCACTCCATATGCTCTACACCACGTTCAGCAAGAAAGTGTTGGATCATGTGAGCACGATGAGGCCGTGCATTGTCATCTTGGAAGACAAAGTTTCCTCGAAAGGCTGCACGAGCAAATGGAAGCAATGTTTCTTCCAGAATGACCCTGTACTTGAACTGGTTCAGGTTTCCATTCAGAACAACCAGGTCAGTTTTGCCCCCTGCATGAAAAGCAGCCCAAACGGTCACCCCACCACCTCCAGCTTGGACTCTTGGCACTATACAATCTTCGTTGTGGGCTTCATGCACTTGTCTGCGCACTCGGACGTGGCCATCTTGACGATAGACCAGAAATCTAGACTCGTCACTGAAGGTCACGTGATTCCAGTGTCCTGGCTGCCATTGACGGTGCTCTCTGGCCCATTGCAATCGGCGCTGGCTGTCTTGTCTGGTCAGGCATGGCTTTCTCAGGGGATGCCTGACACGATAGCCTGCTTGAACCAGTTGTTGGTTGACTAGCCTTCTGGATACAGGCACATTTGTCAGTTGATGCCACTCAGCCCTACGCTGATTAGCTGACTTGGTACGGCCATTGCAGACTAACCGGTGCAGCTGGCGATCATCTCTCCTTGTGGTTCTGCGTGGACGTCCTGGCCTCGGTATTGGAGTAGGGACACCCCTCTGAGCATTTTGTTTCAGGATCTTTGACACCTGACCTTGAGTGATGCCATACTGCTGAGCAATAGCACGCTGTTTCATGCCAGAATTTCGTAAAGCCACCACTCCATGACAAACAGCATTGTCAAGTTGACGGACCATCTCCAGAGGAAGCGGCAATAACTTTTGTAGACGTGCAGCAGTTGTTTTCCACTAATACAGAACGCAACAACCCTTGTATACCCGATTGTGAAGCCAATCGTCAAATGTACCTGTCCTTACATTTTGTCATGCCACCTGTGATATAAACCTGTTATTGACTTCTTGCTGCGAAAGACATTCAGTGACATGGTTCTTTCAACAAAGACATCACCGAAGGGTACAAAAAACTCACCAGATTGATATATTGAGTTCAGAAAGTAAACCCTTCAAGAGAAAAAAAAAATTCCATATTAAATGCCAAGTCTGTATTTGTTATTTATCCAATCTCAACCAAACTTACCATGGTGTCTAAGAGAAAAAGAAGAACCACCTTTAGAGGCCATTTTTCCCCGCAGGGCGGGGGTTGGCCTCCTTTTTCAGACACCGCGGTCCCATTTTTTAAGCAATGTTTTATGGCCGGATGCTCTTCCTGCCGCCAACCCTGTTAGTCGCCTCTTGCGACAAACAGGGAATTACCAGTGAACTGGTCCTCAATTTGCTGATCTCGGAAGGATGACAGGGTGAGTCAACCCCCCTGGTGTTAATTCAGCGATCGACCGGGATTTGAACCCAGGATCCTGGGATCCATAGCCGGCACCCTAACCGCTAAGCCAACACCAGAAACACCAGGGGGTGGAAGTAGTAAAGAAGAAGAAAGAAAACCATGAGACAAGATGACTGAAATTGGAGGGTTTTTGGAGGGGAGGGAGATGATTGGAGGGTGCTGAAAGCAGGTTTACACTCCTAACAAGGAATTTCAGATCAAGTCAAAGATAACAAGTTCTGCTGATGCTGCTTGAAGAATTGTTCCAGCAAATAATCAGGCCATGGAGCAGTGGAACGACCCTGGGGGTGTTGGCATGGTGCAGGGTTGTGCAGTGGGTCAAGGTAAGGAAGCCCTGAAGTCATTGCTGGCACACAAATCACTGCATTGACAGTACAATTTCGTTGATACAGGTGAAAGGGCCTTGGGGCACTAACAAGGTTAGCTCAGCAGTGGGAACATGTAAAAGAGCTCTGGGCTCTGAGTGTGTTGGTAGTGTTTAAATGACGCAGCCAAATTTCAGAATCGTAAAGGACGGCAATGTCACTGAACCAAACACAGCACTTTGAGCAACATGCAGGATGGAGCTCAAATTGCTGTACCCAATGGCTTCTAGATGAACGAACTCTGAAAACAGGATGAATGACTCCTCTCCTTACTCACTCCCTGTTTTACTTCTCAATCTCAAAAACTTACTCTAAAAAACTCACCCTACATAACTCAATAATGTGATATTACATTCTTAATGGAATTATCACAACCAAGATATTGTAGATTGCCATTTATATAATGATTTCCCAGAAAAACACCAATTTGTACATGAACAATCCCTTAAACTTAAACCCTGGGCAATACATAATTAACATATTGTACAAAACAGGTAAACATGGAAGAAGAAAGTGAAAAAAGAAACAAGAAGACGTCATGCGGAGCACGATACTTGCAAAATCCGCCCCCCCCTCCCCACCCCCAAGAAAGAAATTCCATTGATACAGCAAATTGTCCATTTCATCAAGATTAAAATTGACAATCTTGATCAAAGCTCGGGTCAACAGGAAGAAAAGTGACGATTTTTCAGATGAAAAATGATGATTTGGAAGGTTGACCTTGAGTTGACCTTTGACCTTTTGGCCTCAAAAATAGTTAGTTTCCCTATTTAGTGACTGAATGTGCAAATGCTGTTCAATTTTCACGTCAATCGGACGAAAATTGAGGATTTAAAAAACTTGGCCTATGTTGACCGTTTCGCCTATGTTTACCTAAAATATAATGTGTGGTTGAATTCAGTGACCATATATATAAATCCTCTTAGAATTTCAAGTCAATCAAATGAAAATTGTGGATTTTAGAAATTCGGCCTATGTTGACCGTTTGGCCTATGTTTACCTAAAATATAATGTGTGGTTGAATTCAGTGACCAGATATGCAAGTCATCTTCAAATTTCAAGTCAATTGGATGAAAATTGAGGATTTTAGAAATGTGGCCTATGTTGTCTATGTTGACCTCAAAAATACTTGGTGGTTGAATTCAGTGACCATATATGCAAGTCCTCTTCAAATTTCAAGTCAATCGGATGAAAATTGAGGATTTTAGAAATTTGGAATATGTTGACCATTTGGCCTATGTTGACCTCAAGAATACTTGGTGGTTGAATTCAGTGACCAGATATGCAAGTCCTCTTCAAATTTCAAGTCAATCGGATGAAAATTGAGGATTTTAGAAATTTGGAATATGTTGACCATTTGGCCTATGTTGACCTCAAGAATACTTGGTGGTTGAATTCAGTGACCAGATATGCAAGTCCTCTTCAAATTTCAAGTCAATCGGATGAAAATTGAGGATTTTAGAAATTTGACCTATGTTGTCTATGTTGACCTTTTGGCCGATGTTGACCTCAAATATACTTGGTGGTTGAATTCAGTGACCAGATATGCAAATCCTCTTCAAATTTCAAGTCAATTGGATGAGAATTGAGGAATTTAGAAATTTGAACTATGTTGTCTATGTTGACCTTTTGGCCGATGTTGACCTCAAATATACTTGGTGGTTGAATTCAGTGACCAGATATGCAAGTCCTTTTCAAATTTCAAGTCAATCGGATGAAAATTGAGGAATTTAGAAATTTTGCAAAGTTGGTGACCTTTTGACCTTTTGATCCCAAAATCAATAGGCTTCTCAATTGGGACGACCTATACAACTTGGTGAAGTTTAGTGACGATCGGTTTAGAATTGTGACCTGTAGGCCGGTGACAAACAAACAGACAGACAGACAGAACCACAAACGCACCCGACCAATATACTTGAAAATTCTTCGATTTTGAAAGTAATAAATAAAGGCAATAAAGATAAATGTATTTTTACAGAAAAGAGAAACTCATGAAACAAGAGTGATTATGTACAGCACAGACGATACAGACATGTATTAATCGAGAGACAGCTAGACCTGAATAATTCCTCCAAGTTCCACTGCACATGAGATATGATGTGCTATCGATGCCTCTGGACGTTTTTCTCCACAAGATTCAATCATGATCCCAAAAGGCAGCCAGTCAGCATATACTGATTACCGAAACACACCATGTGGGCCCATGCTAGTATGCAAACCTTCATTGTACTCAATAGGATAGGGTTTTTTAAATGATTTGTTTACACTCCAGATATGCTGGGTGTGTAGTTTGATTTGTTTACACTCCAGATATGCTGGGTGTGTAGTTTGATTTGTTTACACTCCGGTGTGTAGTTTGATTTGTTTACACTCCAGATATGCTGGGTATGTAGTTTGACTTCTTTACACTCCAGATATGCTGGGTGTGTAGTTTGATTTGTTTACACTCCAGATATGCTGGGTGTGTAGTTTGATTTGTTTACACTCCAGATATGCTGGGTGTGTAGTTTGATTTGTTTACACTCCAGATATGCTGGGTGTGTAGTTTGTTTTGTTTACACTCCAGATATGCTGGGTATGTAGTTTGACTTCTTTACACTCCAGATATGCTGGGTGTGTAGTTTGATTTGTTTACACTCCAGATATGCTGGGTGTGTAGTTTGATTTGTTTACACTCCAGATATGCTGGGTATGTAGTTTGACTTCTTTACACTCCAGATATGCTGGGTGTGTAGTTTGATTTGTTTACATTCCAGATATGCTGGGTGTGTAGTTTGAATTGTTTACACTCCAGATATGCTGGGTGTGTAGTTTGATTTGTTTACATTCCAGATATGCTGGGTGTGTAGTTTGATTTGTTTACACTCCAGATATGTTGGGTGTGTAGTTTGATTTGTTTACACTCCAGATATGCTGGGTGTGTAGTTTGATTTGTTTACATTCCAGATATTCTGGGTGTGTAGTTTGATTTGTTTACACTCCAGATATGCTGGGTATGTAGTTTGACTTGTTTACACTCCAGATATGCTGGGTATGTAGTTTGATTTGTTTACACTCCAGATATGCTGGGTGTGTAGTTTGATTTGTTTACACTCCAGATATGCTGGGTGTGTAGTTTGATTTGTTTACACTCCAGATATGCTGGGTGTGTAGTTTGATTTGTTTACACTCCAGATATGCTGGGTGTGTAGTTTGATTTGTTTACACTCCAGATATGCTGGGTGTGTAGTTTGTTTTGTTTACACTCCAGATATGCTGGGTGTGTAGTTTGATTTGTTTACATTCGAGATATGCTGGGTGTGCAGTTTGATTTGTTTACACTCCAGATATGCTGGGTATGTAGTTTGACTTGTTTACACTCCAGATATGCTGGGTGTGTAGTTTGATTTGTTTACACTCCAGATATGCTGGGTGTGTAGTTTGATTTGTTTACATTCCAGATGTGCTGGGTGTGTAGTTTGATTTGTTTACACTCCAGATATGCTGGGTGTGTAGTTTGATTAGTTTACACTCCAGATATGCTGGGTATGTAGTTTGATTAGTTTACATTCCAGATATGCTGGGTATGTAGTTTGATTTGTTTACATTCCAGATATGCTGGGTATGTAGTTTGATTTGTTTACATTCCAGATATGCTGGGTGTGTAGTTTGACTTGTTTACACTCCAGATATGCTGGGTATGTAGTTTGATTTGTTTACATTCCAGATATGCTGGGTATGTAGTTTGATTTGTTTACATTCCAGATATGCTGGGTATGTAGTTTGATTTGTTTACATTCCAGATATGCTGGGTATGTAGTTTGATTAGTTTACATTCCGGATATGCTGGGTGTGTAGTTTGACTTGTTTACACTCCAAATATGCTGGGTATGTAGTTTGATTAGTTTACATTCCAGATATGCTGGGTATGTAGTTTGACTTGTTTACATTCCAGATATGCTGGGTGTGTAGTTTGATTTGTTTACACTCCAGACATGCTGGGTGTGTAGTTTGATTTGTTTACACTCCAGATATGCTGGGTGTGTAGTTTGATTTGTTTACACTCCAGATATGCTGGGTGTGTAGTTTGATTTGTTTACACTCCAGAGATGCTGGGTGTGTAGTTTGATTTGTTTACACTCCAGATATGCTGGGTGTGTAGTTTGATTTGTTTACACTCCAGAGATGCTGGGTGTGTAGTTTGATTAGTTTACACTCCAGAAAAGCTGGGTGTGTAGTTTGATTAGTTTACACTCCAGATATGCTGTGTGTGTAGTTTGATTAGTTTACACTCCATATATGCTGGGTGTGTAGTTTGATTTGTTTACACTCCAGATATGCTGGGTGTGTAGTTTGATTAGTTTACACTCCAGATATGCTGGGTGTGTAGTTTGATTAGTTTACACTCCAGATATGCTGTGTGTGTAGTTTGATTTGTTTACACTCCATATATGCTGGGTGTGTAGTTTGTTTTGTTTACACTCCAGATATGCTGGGTATGTAGTTTGATTTGTTTACACTCCAGATATGCTGGGTATGTAGTTTGACTTGTTTACACTCCAGATATGCTGGGTATGTAGTTTGATTAGTTTACACTCCAGATATGCTGGGTATGTAGTTTGATTAGTTTACACTCCAGATATGCTGGGTATGTAGTTTGATTAGTTTACACTCCAGATATGCTGGGTATGTAGTTTGATTTGTTTACACTCCAGATATGCTGGGTGTGTCGTTTGATTTGTTTACACTCCAGATATGCTGGGTGTGTCGTTTGATTTGTTTACACTCCAGATATGCTGGGTGTGTAGTTTGATTAGTTTACACTCCAGATATGCTGGGTATGTAGTTTGATTAGTTTACACTCCAGATATGCTGGGTATGTAGTTTGATTAGTTTACAATCCAGATATGCTGGGTATGTAGTTTGATTAGTTTACACTCCAGATATGCTGGGTATGTAGTTTGATTTGTTTACACTCCAGATATGCTGGGTGTGTAGTTTGATTTGTTTCCACTCCAGATATGCTGGGTGTGTAGTTCACGCTTCCAATTCATACAATTGAAAAATTAAAAAGACAGTATCTCTTGGACTATTGATTAATTGCATAAAATGAACACCTTAGCACGGTTATCATTGGATTTGCGATGTGTAAGAGCTACCAACAAAGCAGCCCTCACCTTGAGAAGACAAGTGAGCTTACAATCACGATAGTTGATATAATTAGCTCGGCCACCTCTGTCACTCAGCACATTGATGCAGTTCCCCAAGGCCAGCAAGGAGCGGTTGATGTGACTTACAGAGCAGGGGTTGGTGGCAGGAAGGGCATCCAGCGAAAAACATTGCTTCAAAAAGTGGACCATGGTGCCCGAAAAAGGCCAACCCCCCCTCTGCGGGGAAAAATGGCCTCAAAGGTGGTTCATATATACAGTCACGTGAAAAAGAAAGTACACCCCATCTAAAGTTTTGACTTTTTCAACATATTTCAACATACAGCTATTTGATCTTCATCTATCTATAATTCCAGCAATCTCTGTGTGTCTGTCTGTGTGTCTGTGTGTCTGTGTGTCTGTGACCGCTGTTTCTCGACAACCACGGGTCCGATATACTTGAAACTTGCCAGGTATATTGCTGGGGACCCGAGGATGTGCCTTTTCAAGGTTTGTAATTAATCGGACAAGTACCTACCGAGCTATGTCCAAAAAACGCTTCAACCAATCAGAGAGCAGCGAGCTATCACGTGTGCCGAACCGTTAATGCAATGCAAGCGTTAATGCGTTAATGCAAGGCTTTTCTTTTTTTCCCTCTTCTCTTTCTACTTTTCCTTGCGATTAAATTGCAAACAGCCAAAATACGTTGGCGCTAATTGAATAATTGGCCATTAACACTAAAATAATCGTAACTGCGATATGCCAACTTCCGGACAGTGCAGCCTTCCATGTTGTTGTTGTTTGCAGCAGCTGTTTGCAGCAAGGCAAGGCTTTTCTTTTTTCCCCTCTTCTCTTTCTACTTTGCCTTGCGATTAAATTGCAAACAGCCAAAATACGTTGGCGCTAATTGAATAATTGGGCATTATGTTTTACAACTAATAAAAACGAATTTGCGATTCATTCGCTTTCCTGCGCGTTTGTGTACGCGATGGCGATTTCTTTACCAAACTCCGGAAGCCGTTCGCTTTGGACCGAACCATTGCATGTAAATAGAGGGGGGGGGATTGTCACCACTCGCAAGCCGTTCGCTTTGGACCAAACCATTTCATGTAAATAGGGGGGGGGGATATAATTTTAGATATATATATAGTACGGGCATGCCCTAGTTTCAACAATATTGAGAGATAAACCTGATAGAATATAACAAATATCATGAAACATTTACATTTTGTAGTCCATTGTATAATTTAAATAAACATAAATGCAAATTTCGCATGTGGAAAAAGTAAGTACACCCGTACATTTATCACGACTTCAAATACCTAAAATTACAATCAGGTGCATCAGCTCAGGTGCAAATGATTAGAACATCTGAGAGAGGATCTTGGAGAAACCTGTCTTATTTAAACCTCAGACATTTAGTTTGGTTTGCTCTTTGTTGTTGAAGTGTGCGGCGTCACCTTGCCAAGATCAAAAGAGCTCTCTGAGGCCTTCAGAAAGTAGGTTATCGATACCTACGAGTCTGGGAAGGGATTTAAAAAGATCTCCAAACAATTTCAAATCAATCCTTCGACTGTCCGGAAGATCATCTACAAGTGGAGAAGATTCCAAACAACTGCCAACTTGTTCAGGCCAGGCCGCCCCAGCAAGTTCAGCCCGAGAGCAGACCGCAAGATGCTGAAAGAGGTCTCGAAGAACCCCCAGAATGTCATCACGGGACGTACAGGTAGCTCTTGCCACTGTTGATGTCAAAGTGCACGAGTCTACCATTAGAAAGAGGCTGCACAAATTTGATCTACATGGGAGGTGTGCCAGGAGGAAACCTTTGCTGTCCAGAAAGAACATCAGGGCAAGACTAAAGTTTGCCAATGAACACCAAGGCAAAGACCAGCACTTCTGGAACAATGTGCCCTGGACAGATGAGTCAGAGGTAGAGCTATTTGGCCACAGTACTAGAAGACATGTTTGGCGAAAACCAAAGACAGCATTTGACCACAAGAACCTGATACCAACTGTAAAGCATGGTGGTGGAAATATTATGGTTTGGGGCAGCTTTGCTGCATCAGGGCCTGGGTAGCTCACCATCATAGAATCCATTATGAATTCTTCATTGTACCAGAGGGTGCTTGAGGATAATGTGAGGCCATCTGTCGGAAAGTTGAAGCTCAACCGAAGGTGGACCTTGCAACATGACAATGACCCTAAACATACCAGTAAATCCACCAAGGAATGGCTGAAAAGAAAGAAATGGAGGATTCTGGAATGGCCAAGTCAAAGCCCGGATCTAAATCCCATCGAGATGTTGTGGGGGATTTGAAACGAGCTGTGCAACAATTTTTTGTTGAATAAATTATTGCAAAGTCAATTTTTCATTGTTTTTTGCTCAATTAGATCACCTTTATCTATAGATACTGTTTTAATGAAGATCACATATTGATATGTCCACATATGTTAAAAAGATAAAAAAAACATTTCATGGGGTGTACTTACTTTTTCCACATGCGAAATTTGCATTTATGTTTATTTAAATTATTCAATGGACTACAAAATGTAAATGTTTCATGATATTTGTTGTATTATATCACCTTTATCTATCAATATTGTTGAAATGAAGATCAAGTAGCTGTATGTTGAAATATGTTGAAAAAGTCAAAACTTTAGATGGGGTGTACTTACTTTTTCACGTGACTATATTTCGTAGTTTGACATTTTATTATGAAAAGGTGCTTATCAATAGAAAACATTATCCATGACAGGTGCTGAGGTGAATCTGTGAAAATCCATGGTAACTTTTGCACTCCCCATTTAGGGTGATGGTCCACGGTAATACCATGTATAGAGATTTCTTCTGCTGAATCTGTGATCCCCCCCCCCCCCCCCGCCTCATTTCCTTTGGGATATTTTGTCACCACATCAAGTTAAACTAAAATCTGTAAATACAAATTCATCACAATAATTCTCAAAGTTTCCTTTTGCCCAAACTCTACTTCCTCTGCATTACTTCTTGAAAACGTCATTTTCTCACCTCGTCTGCATTACTTGTTGAAAACGTCATTTTCTCACCTCGTCTGTATTACTTGTTGAAAACGTCTTTTTCTCACCTCGTCTGTATTACTTGCTGAAAACGTCTTTTTCTCACCTTGTCTGCATTACTTGTTGAAAACGTCTTTTTCTCACATCGTCTGCATTACTTGTTGAAAACGTCTTTTTCTCACCTCGTCTGTATTACTTGTTGAAAACGTCTTTTTCTCACCTCGTCTGTATTACTTGATGAAAACGTCTTTTTCTCACCTTGTCTGCATTACTTGTTGAAAACGTCTTTTTCTCACATCGTCTGCATTACTTGTTGAAAACGTCTTTTTCTCACCTCGTCTGTATTACTTGTTGAAAACGTCTTTTTCTCACCTCGTCTGTATTACTTGCTGAAAACATCTTTTTCTCACCTTGTCTGCATTACTTGTTGAAAACGTCTTTTTCTCACCTCGTCTGTATTACTTGTTGAAAACGTCTTTTTCTCACCTCGTCTGTATTACTTGCTGAAAACGTCTTTTTCTCACCTTGTCTGCATTACTTGTTGAAAACGTCTTTTTCTCACATCGTCTGCATTACTTGTTGAAAACGTCTTTTTCTCACCTCGTCTGTATTACTTGTTGAAAACGTCTTTTTCTCACCTCGTCTGTATTACTTGATGAAAACGTCTTTTTCTCACCTTGTCTGCATTACTTGTTGAAAACGTCTTTTTCTCACATCGTCTGCATTACTTGTTGAAAACGTCTTTTTCTCACCTCGTCTGTATTACTTGTTGAAAACGTCATTTTCTCACCTCGTCTGTATTACTTGTTGAAAACGTCTTTTTCTCACCTCGTCTGTATTACTTGCTGAAAACGTTTTTCTCACCTTGTCTGCATTACTTGTTGAAAACGTCTTTTTCTCACATCGTCTGCATTACTTGTTGAAAACGTCTTTTTCTCACCTCGTCTGTATTACTTGTTGAAAACGTCTTTTTCTCACCTCGTCTGTATTACTTGATGAAAACGTCTTTTTCTCACCTTGTCTGCATTACTTGTTGAAAACGTCTTTTTCTCACATCGTCTGCATTACTTGTTGAAAACGTCTTTTTCTCACCTCGTCTGTATTACTTGTTGAAAACGTCTTTTTCTCACCTCGTCTGTATTACTTGCTGAAAACATCTTTTTCTCACCTTGTCTGCATTACTTGTTGAAAACGTCTTTTTCTCACCTCGTCTGTATTACTTGTTGAAAACGTCTTTTTCTCACCTCGTCTGTATTACTTGTTGAAAACGTCTTTTTCTCACCTCGTCTGTATTACTTGCTGAAAACATCTTTTTCTCACCTTGTCTGCATTACTTGTTGAAAACGTCTTTTTCTCACCTCGTCTGTATTACTTGTTGAAAACATCTTTTTCTCACCTTGTCTGCATTACTCGTTGAAAACGCCTTTTTCTCACCTCGTCTGTATTACTTGCTGAAAACGCCTTTTTCTCACCTCTTCTGCATTACTTGGAGAAAACGCCTTTTCTCACCTCTTCTGCATTACTTTTGGAAAACGTCTTTTTCTCACCTCGTCTGCATTACTTGTTGAAAACGTCTTTTTCTCACCTCGTCTGCATTACTTGGAGAAAACGCCTTTTCTCACCTCTTCTGCATTACTTTTGGAAAACGTCTTTTTCTCACCTCTTCTGCATTACTTTTGGAAAACGTCTTTTTCTCACATCGTCTGCATTACTTGCTGAAAACGCCTTTTTCTCACCTCTTCTGCATTACTTGGAGAAAACGCCTTTTCTCACCTCTTCTGCATTACTTTTGGAAAACGTCTTTTTCTCACCTCGTCTGCATTACTTGTTGAAAACGTCTTTTTCTCACCTCGTCTGCATTGCTTGTTGAAAACGTCATTTTCTCACCTCATCTGCATTACTTGTTGAAATCATCTTTTTCTCACCTCGTCTGCATTACTTGCTGAAAACGCCTTTTTCTCACCTCTTCTGCATTACTTGCTGAAAACGCCTTTTTCTCACCTCTTCTGCATTACTTGGAGTAAACGCCTTTTCTCACCTCTTCTGCATTACTTTTGGAAAACGTCTTTTTCTCACCTCGCCTGCATTACTTGTTGAAAACGTCTTTTTCTCACCTCTTCTGCATTACTTGTTGAAAACGTTTTTTTCTCACCTCGTCTGCATTACTTGTTGAAAACGTCTTTTTCTCACCCCGTCTGCATTACTTGTTGAAAACGTCTTTTTCTCACCTCTTCTGCATTACTTGTTGAAAACGTTTTTTTCTCACCTCGTCTGCATTACTTGTTGAAAACGTCTTTTTCTCACCTCTTCTGCATTACTTGTTGAAAACGTTTTTTTCTCACCTCGCCTGCATTACTTGTTGAAAACGTCTTTTTCTCACCTCTTCTGCATTACTTGTTGAAAACGTTTTTTTCTCACCTCGTCTGCATTACTTGTTGAAAACGTCTTTTTCTCACCCCGTCTGCATTACTTGTTGAAAACGTCTTTTTCTCACCTCTTCTGCATTACTTGTTGAAAACGTCATTTTCTCACCTCATCTGCATTACTTGTTGAAATCATATTTTTCTCACCTCGTCTGCATTACTTGCTGAAAACGCCTTTTTCTCACCTCTTCTGCATTACTTGCTGAAAACGCCTTTTTCTCACCTCTTCTGCATTACTTGGAGTAAACGCCTTTTCTCACCTCTTCTGCATTACTTTTGGAAAACGTCTTTTTCTCACCTCGCCTGCATTACTTGTTGAAAACGTCTTTTTCTCACCTCTTCTGCATTACTTGTTGAAAACGTTTTTTTCTCACCTCGTCTGCATTACTTGTTGAAAACGTCTTTTTCTCACCTCGCCTGCATTACTTGTTGAAAACGTCTTTTTCTCACCTCTTCTGCATTACTTGTTGAAAACGTTTTTTTCTCACCTCGTCTGCATTACTTGTTGAAAACGTATTTTTCTCACCCCGTCTGCATTAATTGAAGAAAACGCCTTTTTCTCACCTCGTCTGCATTATTTGTGGAAAACGCCTTTTTCTCACCTCGTCTGCATTACTTGTAGAAAACGCCTTTTTCTCACCTCGTCTGCATTACTTGTTGAAAACGTCTTTTTCTCACCTCTTCTGCATTACTTGTAGAAAACATATTTTTCTCACCTCGTCTGCATTACTTGTTGAAAACGTCATTTTCTCACCTCGTCTGCATTACTTTTTGAAAACTCTGTTAATCCAGCTATTTGGATTGCACCCTTCGCAGCTTCTCGGAGATCCAAGAACCCAATGGTTGGATTGAGTAGATCGCGAATCCTCTCATTGTGGATCTGCAAGAAAAATATAGATTACCACGACTTTACCCACCTCGTCTGCAATCCATATTTGTACAGTATATAGTTCTCTCCCTCACTGTGTACCATAATCTTCACAAAGCGTTGGTGCCACCGAAGCAGCTTTCTGAGCAAGGGTTAATTATACTTGTTTTGGCATTGCCGCCCCAGCAGTAGTTCGGGCAGGAATTTGAAATTTGGCCATGGTGCTGGCGATAGCTTGCCTACTCTTCACGAAGTACACCATGGGATATTTAACGTCCACCAACTAATGCCGGCAGAAGGGACACCCATTGCAGAAGGTACCTGTGAAACACCGAGATGACAGTGTATAGCTGGATCGGGATTCAAACTCATGCTGGACAGGTTAGAGTCGAGACGAGTGTGCATACCTATTGGACAGCACACAGTTCCACAGTATATAGTTCACAATGACTGAAACCAACCTCAAGGGGAGACATTGATACTTGATAGATCTTCCTGTCACTTGTGGCCTCAATGCCCTTGAAAATGTCCTTCAGGGTGCGCACGTAAATGCCAGGTTCGCCGTCAGTTCCCAGCACGTCTTTGCTGAAGGTCTTTCCTGCTCCTGATGCACAAAATACCTCAAATGGTCATCACAGGAAGCTCCCCTCATGTCAAGAATACATTACTTAGCTAGTCCTTCTTTGTCGGATTTGTCATGGATGTTGTAAAAAGGAAGCAGTAGGGTTGGGGTGAGAGGGAGTGTTAAATTGATTATCTATCTAATTAAAGGGTATCTGGTGAACTTTGTGAGGGGAATGTCCCAGTGCTGTTACCTGTGTCACCTTACGCAAACACAGTGGCGTTGTATCAAGAAATAACCCACATCAATGAGTTCCTTGGTGGTTGAAATGCACACGTCTTCCTGTGGAGACCGTGTAATGGAATGGCAACATAAGGAATTTGAAGAACTGGCCCTGTCCTTTTTCTGGTCTTCATCAATTATCTCTCCGACTCTCTGGAAAATCCTCTCTACCTCTTTGCTGATGACTCCACTCTCTGCCGCTCCATTCCTCAGATCAGCAGTCTGCCGCCTCCTCACTCTCTGCAGACCTGGACAAAATCACAGACTGGTCAAACAAGTGGACCATGTCTTTCAATCCTGACAAATCGCACACTCTTACTATGTCTCTCCGAAAGGACCGACTGGAAAACCCTCCCATCTACTTTCTCAACAATCCTCTCCAAGAAGTTCTGTCGCTCAAGAGTTTGGGTCTCACTATCTGCCATGATCTTTCCTGGGAAAACCACATTTCAAATCTGGCCTCCAAAGCCAGTCGCCGACTGGGCATCCTCCGTCGTGCGAAGTCGTTCCTTGGCACACCTGAGCTCCTCACCACATACAAGGATTTCATCCGCAGCTCAATGGAATACTGCTCCCCCCTCTGGTCTGGTGCTCCTGCCTCACACCTAGCTCGTCTTCACGCTGTTGAAACCAAAGCGTTCAGAATCATTGGAATCTCCCGCGATGAAGCTAACTCCAAGGGCCTTTCAGTCACTCACCGCAGGCAGGTTGGTGGTCTTTCCGTCTTCGACCGACTCCTCTCTGGCCTTGCTCCCCCAGCTCTCTCTGTGCTCTGTCCCCAAAATATTCCTTCAGGTCGCACAAGATCTGCCTGCAACCCTCTTATGGTTAAAATGCCAAAATCAAGACTCTCTGCTCACCTTCACTCCTCTTTTCTCCCGCCTCTGGAACAAACTCCCTCACTCTCTTCAATCCCACTCCTCCCTCCAGGTCTTTAAAACAGCTGTTCACCACCATCTCTTATCTTCCCTCATCCAAAACATTGATCTCTTCTACCCCCGTTAATTTATGCCAGATCCACTTTGTTTGAAATAACTTCTTTCTTTCTTGGAAGTTCTAGCAGTGTCCATGTGTTTTATACATCCCACCCCCCTCCAGCCTTCCCATGCCTTCTCCCCCCCAAGCCCTCTCCCTCCCACAGATCTTCCGTTGTCCCTGTTCTCTGCTGTTGTACTTATGTGCTTCCCTCTCTCTCTCTCCATCTTGTCTCCCACTCCCTTTATTGGATGTTTTGTGTGTCCGTTTGTTTTTTGTTGTGATTGATGTTAGCTCTTACACGAGCCTCGATGTTGTATACAAAAAAAAAAGGCTAAGGGAATTGTGAAAGCATATGAGATGTAGTATGGATTCATGCAAAGAAGGGGAACAGTGGATGTGAATCTCATCGTGAAACAGATCCAGGAATGCTGGAATAAAATGAGAAGCTCCACCACACATTCATAGATCTAGAGAAGATATATTATAGGATCTCAGGATAAGTGGTGTATTGGTGTTTGAGGAAGAAGGGTGTACCACATTAGAGTTTTCATGGGAATGTCTGAGGGAGCCAGCTGTATGGTAGGACAGTGAACAGGGACTAACAAAATTTTGCAGTGGAGGTTTGGTCTCCACCAGGGTTCTGCACCAAGTCCCTTCCTCTTTGTGATGCTGATGGACACGCTGGAGGAATCATCAGAGATATAGACTGTAGCAGCTTCTGTTCACAGACAACCTTGTCATAAAAGCAAAGTCAAAATGAGAGCTACAGAGAAGTTTTGAAATGGCCCCATTAGTTGTTGTTTAAGATTGTAACGAGAAGAAGAGAAGTAGCTGCATCATTTACAGGTGGCACAGTTCTGCCGCTGATGCAATTCTCCCAATTACCAGTACGTTGGTACTCATTTTGCCCACTTCAGAAGGATGACAGGTTGAGCCAACTCACCTGGTTTTAATTCAACGGCACAACAGGAGCTCATCAAACTCTGGACCCGAAAATCCCAAAACAGCCACCTTAACCGTTAAGCCACCACCAGGCTTACATAATATATAAAGTAAGGTTATCCATCTCTTCTGTTGTTTAAAAAGCAGCCACTTGAACGCACTGGGCGGGGAGGTAAGACCATCGGGTACGTGACAATAGCTGAAAAATCCATCATTTCTGATGAAAGCCATAAGGTCCCTGTTTTCCTCCTTCAAGAACACCGATATGGAACCTCTGATGATCAAGGGTAGAGAACATTCTCACTTCGAGGAGTTCCGTGAAGACATCCTCAATGTGTGGGCATGGATGGCTGTCTATTGCAATTTACTTATTGGACTCAAGCAGATCCACACACATTTCATCCCTCCCGTTTCATTCCGCGTATCAAAAATCAGCAAAACCCATGCGTCAGACTCGATTGTTTTTTCAATAACACCTGCCTTTTCCAGTTTTATCAATTTTTGTGAGACAGCTTCACAGACAGCAAAGGGCATGCAGCAAAGTTTGTGCTGAACCGGCATCACATCAGGCCTTGTCTTCACTTTGCGTACAAATCATTCTTCATGGCGTAGGGCCTCCATGGAGTTTGAGTCAGATATCTGGCAGACTGATGTTTGATGAGCCAAAATTCTTGGCATTGATGCAGGATCAATTCATCCATTGATAATGTCCAGATTGAGAGCAGTGAAGAGTTCCATGCCAAGTACAGGAGCTGGGGAAGGCACAATGAAGAAGTCAGTAGGCACAGAAGAATGTTTGTGTGTCACTTGTACATGAAGAGTCAAGCACATGGATTGCCAAATGAAATCTGTGTTCTGTAAGAAGTTTACTCTTGAAATGCTCAGGTAAGTAACCTCTGGGATTATTAAAATGGCTGAACCTGTGTCCACTAGTAGTTTTGTTGGGAATGCCTGTCCCACAGGTGTACAAACAAGAACATCCCAAAATTCCAAAATTGGTTGCGTCTTCCACTAAAGGTGGATAGAGGTTATGTTTTCACCTGTTTGTTACTTTAAAAATCGAAGATTTTTCAAGTATATTGGTTGGTCTTGTGCATTATTCTGTGTCTGTTTGTTTGTTACTTGGAAAAAAGAATTTTTTTTGGACAAGTATGTTGATCACTCCGGTTTGTGTGCGTTTGTAGGTCCGCTCACTGATACTTGCATACAGGTCACATTTTTAAAACAGATCTTCATGAAACTTCACCAGATGGTAGAGTTGGTCATAAGGAAGAAGCATATTCATAATGAGGTCAAAGGTCATCTTGAGGTCAAATTTCTAAAATCAATTTTCATCTGAAAAATCATCAATTTTGTTACAATTGACCCGAGCTTTGATCAAGATCGTCAAATTTAATCTTGATGAAATGTTAATCTTAATGAAAGTCAAATTTAATCCTAATGAAATGTTAATCTTAATGAAAGTCAAATTTAATCTTAACGAAATGTTAATCTTAATGAAAGTCAAATTTAATCTTAATGAAATATTAATCTTAATGAAAGTCAAATTTAATCTTAATGAAATGTTAATCTAAATGAAAGTCAAATTTAAACTTTATGAAAGTCAAATTTAATCTTAATGAAAGTCAAATTTAATCTTAATGAAATGTTAATCTTAATGAAAGTCAAATTCAATCTTAATGAAATGTTAATCTTAATGAAAGTCAAATTTAATCTTAACGAAATGTTAATCTTAATGAAAGTCAAATTTAATCTTAATGAAATGTTAATCTAAATGAAAGTCAAATTTAAACTTAATGAAAGTCAAATTTAATCTTAATGAAAGTCAAATTTAATCTTAATGAAAGTCAAATTTAATCTTAATGAAAGTCAAATTTAATCTTAATGAAATGTTAATCTTAATGAAAGTCAAATTCAATCTTAATGAAAGTCAAATTTAATCTTAATGAAATGTTAATCTTAATGAAAGTCAAATTCAATCTTAATGAAAGGTTAATCTTAATGAAAGTCAAATTCAATCTTAATGAAAGTCAAATTTAATCTTAATGAAAGTCAAATTAAATCTTAATGAAATGTTAATCTTAATGAAAGTCAAATTTAATATTAATGAAAGTCAAATTTAATCTTAATGAAATGTTAATCTTAATGAAAGTCAAATTCAATCTTAATGAAATGTTAATCTTAATGAAAGTCAAATTTAATCTTAATGAAATGTTAATCTTAATGAAAGTCAAATTTAATCTTAATGAAATGTTAATCTTAATGAAAGTCAAATTTAATCTTAATGAAATGTTAATCTTAATGAAAGTCAAATTCAATCTTAACGAAATGTTAATCTTAATGAAAGTCAAATTTAATCTTAATGAAATGTTAATCTTAATGAAAGTCAAATTTAATCTTAATGAAATGTTAATCTTAATGAAAGTCAAATTTAATCTTAATGAAATGTTAATCTTAATGAAAGTCAAATTTAATCTTAATGAAATGTTAATCTTAATGAAAGTCAAATTTAAACTTAATGAAAGTCAAATTTAATCTTAATGAAATGTTAATCTTAATGAAAGTCAAATTTAAACTTAATGAAAGTCAAATTTAATCTTAATGAAAGTCAAATTTAAACTTAATGAAATGTTAATCTTAATGAAAGTCAAATTTAATCCTAATGAAATGTTAATCTTAATGAAAGTCAAATTTAATCTTAATGAAATGTTAATCTTAATGAAAGTCAAATTTAAACTTAATGAAAGTCAAATTTAATCTTAATGAAAGTCAAATTTAATCTTAATGAAATGTTCATCTTAATGAAAGTCAAATTTAATCCTAATGAAATGTTAATCTTAATGAAAGTCAAATTTAATCTTAATGAAAGTCAAACTTAATCTTCATGAAATGTTAATCTTAATGAAAGTCAAATTTAATCCAAATGAAATGTTAATCTAAATGAAAGTCAAATTTAAACTTAATGAAAGTCAAATTTAATCTTAATGAAAGTCAAACTTAATCTTCATGAAATATTAATCTTAATGAAAGTCAAATTTAATCCTACTGAAATGTTAATCTTAATGATAGTCAAATTTAATCCTAATGAAAGTCAAATTTAATCGTAACGAAATGTTAATCTTAATGAAAGTCAAATTTAATCTTAACGAAATGTTAATCTTTATGAAAGTCAAATTTAATCCTAATGAAATGTTAATCTTAATGATAGTCAAATTTAATCCTAATGAAAGTCAAATTTAATCCTAATGAAATGTTAATCTTAATGAAAGTCAAATATAATCTTAATGAAAGTCAAATTTAATCTTCATGAAATGTTAATCTTAATGAAAGTCAAATTTAAACTAAATGAAAGTCAAATTTAATCTTAATGAAAGTCAAATTTAATCATAATGAAATGTTAATCTTAATGAAAGTCAAATTCAATCTTAATGAAATGTTAATCTTAATGAAAGTCAAATTCAATCTTCATGAAATGTTAATCTTAATGAAAGTCAAATTTAATATTAATGAAATGTTAATCTTAATGAAAGTCAAATTCAATCTTAATGAAATGTTAATCTTAATGAAAGTCAAATTTAATCTTCATGAAATGTTAATCTTAATGAAAGTCAAAATTAATCTTAATGAAATGTTAATCTTAATGAAAGTCAAATTCAATCTTAATGAAATGTTAATCTTAATGAAAGTCAAATTTAATCTTAACGAAATGTTAATCTTAATGAAAGTCAAATTTAATCTTAATGAAATGTTAATCTTAATGAAAGTCAAATTTAATCTTAATGAAATGTTAATCTAAATGAAAGTCAAATTTAAACTTAATGAAAGTCAAATTTAATCGTAATGAAAGTCAAATTTAATCTTAATGAAATGTTAATCTTAATGAAAGTCAAATTTAATCCTAATGAAATGTTAATCTTAATGAAAGTCAAATTTAATCTGAATGAAAGTCAAACTTAATCTTCATGAAATGTTAATCATAATGAAAGTCAAATTTAATCCTAATGAAATGTTAATCTTAATGATAGTCAAATTTAATCCTAATGAAAGTCAAATTCAATCTTAATGAAATGTTAATCCTAATGAAAGTCAAATTTAATCCTAATGAAATGTTAATCTTAATGAAAGTCAAATTTAATCTTAATGAAAGTCAAATTTAATCTTAATGAAATGTTAATATTAATGAAAGTCAAATTTAATCTTAATGAAATGTTAATCTTAAAGAAAGTCAAATTTAATGTTAACGAAATGTTAATCTTAATGAAAGTCAAATGTAATTTTAATGAAATGTTAATCTTAATGAAAGTCAAATTTCATCTTAACGAAATGTTAATCTTAATGAAAGTCAAATTTAATCTTAATGAAATGTTAATCTTAATGAAAGTCAAATGTAATCTTAATGAAATGTTTATCCTAATGAAAGTCAAATTTAATCTAAACGAAATGTTAATCTTAATGAAAGTCAAATTTAATCTTAATGAAATGTTAATCTTAATGAAAGTCAAATTTAATCTTATGGAAATGTTAATCTTAATGAAAGTCAAATTTAATCTTCATGAAATGTTAATGTTAATGAATGTCAAATTTAATCTTCATGAAAGTCAAATTTAATCTTAATGAAAGTCAAATTTAATCTTAACGAAATGTTAATCTTAATGAAAGTCAAACTTAATCTTAATGAAATGTTAATCTTAATGAAAGTCAAATTTAATCTTATGGAAATGTTAATCATAATGAAAGTCAAATTTAATCTTCATGAAATGTTAATCTTTATGAAAGTCAAATTTAATCTTCATGAAAGTCAAATTTAATCTTAACGAAATGTTAATCTTAATGAAAGTCAAACTTAATCTTAATCAAATGTTAATCTTAATGAAAGTCAAATTTAATCTGAATGAAATGTTAATTTTAATGAAAGTCAAATTTAATTTTAATGAAATGTTAATCTTAATGAAAGTCAAATTTAATCTTAATGAAATGTTAATCTTAATAAAAACCACCTTTAGAGGCCATTTTTCCCCGCAAAGCGGGGGTTGGCCTTTTTCGGGAACCGTGGTTGTTGTTGTTTTTTGGTCCCCTTTTTGAAGCAATGTTTTACAGCCGGATGCCCTTCCTGACGCCAACCCTTTTTGCCGCCTTTAACGACAAACAGGGAATTACCAGTGAACTGGTCCTCAATTAGCCGACCTCGGAAGGATGACAGGCTGAGTCAACCCCCCTGGCGTTAATTCAGCTATCGACCGGGATTCGAACCCAGGATCCTAGGATCCTAAGCCGGCACCCTAGCCACTAGCCCAACACCAGGGAAATGTTAATCTTAATGAAAGTCAAATTTAATCTTCATGAAATGTTAATCTTAATGAAAGTCAAATTTAATCTTCATGAAATGTTAATCTTAATGAAAGTCAAATTTAATCCTAATGAAATGTTAATCTTAATGAAAGTCAAATTTTATCCTGATGAAATGTTAATCTTAATGAAAGTCAAATTTAATATTAATGAAATGTTAATCTAATGAAAGTCAAATTCAATCTTAATGAAATGTTAATCTTAATGAAAGTCAAATTTAATCTTAATTAAATGTTAATCTTAATGAGAGTCAAATTTAATCTTAACGAAATGTTAATCTTAATGAAAGTCAAATGTAATCTTAATGAAATGTTTATCCTAATGAAAGTCAAATTTAATCTTAACGAAATGTTAATCTTAATGAAAGTCAAATTTAATCTTAATGAAATGTTAATCTTAATGAAAGTCAAATTTAATCTTATGGAAATGTTAATCTTAATGAAAGTCAAATTTAATCTTCATGAAATGTTAATCTTAATGAAAGTCAAATTTAATCTTCATGAAAGTCAAATTTAATCTTAATGAAAGTCAAATTTAATCTTAACGAAATGTTAATCTTAATGAAAGTCAAACTTAATCTTAATGAAATGTTAATCTTAATGAAAGTCAAATTTAATCTTATGGAAATGTTAATCTTAATGAAAGTCAAATTTAATCTTCATGAAATGTTAATCTTAATGAAAGTCAAATTTAATCTTCATGAAAGTCAAATTTAATCTTAATGAAAGTCAAATTTAATCTTAACGAAATGTTAATCTTAATGAAAGTCAAACTTAATCTTAATGAAATGTTAATCTTAATGAAAGTCAAATTTAATCTGAATGAAATGTTAATCTTAATGAAAGTAAAATTTAATTTTAATGAAATGTTAATCTTAATGAAAGTCAAATTTAATCTTAATGAAATGTTAATCTTAATAAAAACCACCTTTAGAGGCCATTTTTCCCCGCAAAGCGGGGGTTGGCCTTTTTCGGGAACCGTGGTTGTTGTTGTTTTTTGGTCCCCTTTTTGAAGCAATGTTTTACAGCCGGATGCCCTTCCTGACGCCAACCCTTTTTGCCGCCTTTAACGACAAACAGGGAATTACCAGTGAACTGGTACTCAATTAGCCGACCTCGGAAGGATGACAGGCTGAGTCAACCCCCCTGGCGTTAATTCAGCTATCGACCGGGATTCGAACCCAGGATCCTAGGATCCTAAGCCGGCACCCTAGCCGCTAGCCCAACACCAGGGAAATGTTAATCTTAATGAAAGTCAAATTTAATCTTCATGAAATGTTAATCTTAATGAAAGTCAAATTTAATCCTAATGAAATGTTAATCTTAATGAAAGTCAAATTTTATCTTAATGAAATGTTAATCTTAATGAAAGTCAAATTTAATCTTAATGAAATGTTAATCTAATGAAAGTCAAATTCAATCTTAATGAAATGTTAATCTAATGAAAGTCAAATTTAATCTTAATGAAAGTCAAATTTAATCTTAATGAAATGTTAATCTTAATGAAAGTCAAATTTAATCCTAATGAAATGTTAATCTTAATGAAAGTCAAATTTAAACTTAATGAAAGTCAAATTTAATCTTAATGAAAGTCAAACTTAATCTTCATGAAATGTTAATCTTTATGAAAGTCAAATTTAATCCTAATGAAATGTTAATCTTAATGATAGTCAAATTTAATCCTAATGAAAGTCAAATTTAATCTTAATGAAATGTTAATCCTAATGAAAGTCAAATTTAATCCTAATGAAATGTTAATCTTAATGAAAGTCAAATTAAATCTTAATGAAAGTCAAATTTAATCTTCATGAAATGTTAATCTTAATGAAAGTCAAATTTAAACTAAATGAAAGTCAAATTTAATCTTAATGAAAGTCAAACTTAATCTTCATGAAATGTTAATCTTTATGAAAGTCAAATTTAATCCTAATGAAATGTTAATCTTAATGATAGTCAAATTTAATCCTAATGAAAGTCAAATTTAATCTTAATTAAATGTTAATCCTAATGAAAGTCAAATTTAATCCTAATGAAATGTTAATCTTAATGAAAGTCAAATTTAATCTTAATGAAAGTCAAATTTAATCTTAACGAAATGTTAATCTTAATGAAAGTCAAATTTAATCCTAATGAAATGTTAATCTAAATGAAAGTCAAATTTAAACTTAATGAAAGTCAAATTTAATCTTAATGAAAGTCAAATTTAATCTTAATGAAATGTTAATCTTAATGAAAGTCAAATTCAATCTTAATGAAATGTTAATCATAATGAAAGTCAAATTCAATCTTCATGAAATGTTAATCTTAATGAAAGTCAAATTTAATCTTAATGAAATGTTAATCTTAATGAAAGTCAAATTCAATCTTAATGAAATGTTAATCTTCATGAAAGTCAAATTTAATCATCATGAAATGTTAATCTTAATGAAAGTCAAATTTAATCTTAATGAAATGTTAATCTTAATGAAAGTCAAATTCAATCTTAATGAAATGTTAATCTTAATGAAAGTCAAATTTAATCTCAACGAAATGTTAATCTTAATGAAAGTCAAATTTAATCTTAATGAAATGTTAATCTTAATGAAAGTCAAATTTAATCTTAATGAAATGTTAATCTAAATGAAAGTCAAATTTAAACTTAATGAAATGTTAATCTTAATGAAAGTCAAATTTAATCCTAATGAAATGTTAATCTTAATGAAAGTCAAATTTAATCTTAATGAAAGTCAAACTTAATCTTCATGAAATGTTAATCTTAATGAAAGTCAAATTTAATCCTAATGAAATGTTAATCTTAATGATAGTCAAATTTAATCCTAATGAAAGTCAAATTTAATCTTAATGAAATGTTAATCCTAATGAAAGTCAAATTTAATCCTAATGAAATGTTAATCTTAATGAAAGTCAAATTTAATCTTAATGAAAGTCAAACTTAATCTTCATGAAATGTTAATCTTAATGAAAGTCAAATTTAATCCTAATGAAATGTTAATCTTAATGATAGTCAAATTTAATCCTAATGAAAGTCAAATTTAATCTTAATGAAATGTTAATCCTAATGAAAGTCAAATTTAATCCTAATGAAATGTTAATCTTCATGAAAGTCAAATTTAATCCTAATGAAAGTCAAATTTAATCTTAATGAAATGTTAATCTTAATGAAAGTCAAATTTAATCTTAATGAAATGTTAATCTTAAAGAAAGTCAAATTTAATCTTAACGAAATGTTAATCTTAATGAAAGTCAAATTCAATCTTAATGAAATGTTAATCTTAATGAAAGTCAAATTCAATCTTCATGAAATGTTAATCTTAATGAAAGTCAAATTTAATCTTAATGAAATGTTAATCTTAATGAAAGTCAAATTCAATCTTAATGAAATGTTAATCTTCATGAAAGTCAAATTTAATCATAATGAAATGTTAATCTTAATGAAAGTCAAATTTAATCTTAATGAAATGTTAATCTTAATGAAAGTCAAATTCAATCTTAATGAAATGTTAATCTTAATGAAAGTCAAATTTAATCTCAACGAAATGTTAATCTTAATGAAAGTCAAATTTAATCTTAATGAAATGTTAATCTTAATGAAAGTCAAATTTAATCTTAATGAAATGTTAATCTAAATGAAAGTCAAATTTAAACTTAATGAAATGTTAATCTTAATGAAAGTCAAATTTAATCCTAATGAAATGTTAATCTTAATGAAAGTCAAATTTAATCTTAATGAAAGTCAAACTTAATCTTCATGAAATGTTAATCTTAATGAAAGTCAAATTTAATCCTAATGAAATGTTAATCTTAATGATAGTCAAATTTAATCCTAATGAAAGTCAAATTTAATCTTAATGAAATGTTAATCCTAATGAAAGTCAAATTTAATCCTAATGAAATGTTAATCTTAATGAAAGTCAAATTTAATCTTAATGAAAGTCAAACTTAATCTTCATGAAATGTTAATCTTAATGAAAGTCAAATTTAATCCTAATGAAATGTTAATCTTAATGATAGTCAAATTTAATCCTAATGAAAGTCAAATTTAATCTTAATGAAATGTTAATCCTAATGAAAGTCAAATTTAATCCTAATGAAATGTTAATCTTCATGAAAGTCAAATTTAATCCTAATGAAAGTCAAATTTAATCTTAATGAAATGTTAATCTTAATGAAAGTCAAATTTAATCTTAATGAAATGTTAATCTTAAAGAAAGTCAAATTTAATCTTAACGAAATGTTAATCTTAATGAAAGTCAAATGTAATCTTAATGAAATGTTAATCTTAATGAAAGTCAAATTTCATCTTAACGAAATGTTAATCTTAATGAAAGTCAAATTCAATCTTAATGAAATGTTAATCTTAATGAAAGTCAAATTTAATACTAATGAAATGTTAATCTTAATGAAAGTCAAATTTAATCTTAATGAAATGTTAATCTTAATGAAAGTCAAATTTAATCTTCATGAAATGTTAATCTTAATGAAAGTCAAATTTAATCTTCATGAAATGTTAATCTTAATGAAAGTCAAATTTAATCCTAATGAAATGTTAATCTTAATGAAAGTCAAATTTAATCTTAATGAAATGTTAATCTTAATGAAAGTCAAATTTAATCTTAATGAAATGTTAATCTTAATGAAAGTCAAATTTAATCTTAATGAAATGTTAATCTTAATGAAAGTCAAATTTAATCTTAATGAAATGTTAATCTTAATGAAAGTCAAATTTAAACTTAATGAAAGTCAAATTTAATCTTAATGAAAGTCAAATTTAAACTTAATGAAATGTTAATCTTAATGAAAGTCAAATTTAATCCTAATGAAATGTTAATCTTAATGAAAGTCAAATTTAATCTTAATGAAATGTTAATCTTAATGAAAGTCAAATTTAAACTTAATGAAAGTCAAATTTAATCTTAATGAAAGTCAAATTTAATCTTAATGAAATGTTAATCTTAATGAAAGTCAAATTTAATCCTAATGAAATGTTAATCTTAATGAAAGTCAAATTTAATCTTAATGAAAGTCAAACTTAATCTTCATGAAATGTTAATCTTAATGAAAGTCAAATTTAATCCTACTGAAATGTTAATCTTAATGATAGTCAAATTTAATCCTAATGAAAGTCAAATTTAATCGTAACGAAATGTTAATCTTAATGAAAGTCAAATTTAATCTTAACGAAATGTTAATCTTTATGAAAGTCAAATTTAATCCTAATGAAATGTTAATCTTAATGATAGTCAAATTTAATCCTAATGAAATGTTAATCTTAATGAAAGTCAAATATAATCTTAATGAAAGTCAAATTTAATCTTCATGAAATGTTAATCTTAATGAAAGTCAAATTTAAACTAAATGAAAGTCAAATTTAATCTTAATGAAAGTCAAATTTAATCATAATGAAATGTTAATCTTAATGAAAGTCAAATTCAATCTTAATGAAATGTTAATCTTAATGAAAGTCAAATTCAATCTTCATGAAATGTTAATCTTAATTAAAGTCAAATTGAATATTAATGAAATGTTAATCTTAATGAAAGTCAAATTCAATCTTAATGAAATGTTAATCTTAATGAAAGTCAAATTTAATCTTCATGAAATGTTAATCTTAATGAAAGTCAAAATTAATCTTAATGAAATGTTAATCTTAATGAAAGTCAAATTCAATCTTAATGAAAGTCAAATTTAATCTTAACGAAATGTTAATCTTAATGAAAGTCAAATTTAATCTTAATGAAATGTTAATCTTAATGAAAGTCAAATTTAATCTTAATGAAATGTTAATCTAAATGAAAGTCAAATTTAAACTTAATGAAAGTCAAATTTAATCGTAATGAAAGTCAAATTTAATCTTAATGAAATGTTAATCTTAATGAAAGTCAAATTTAATCCTAATGAAATGTTAATCTTAATGAAAGTCAAATTTAATCTGAATGAAAGTCAAACTTAATCTTCATGAAATGTTAATCTTAATGAAAGTCAAATGTAATCTTAATGAAATGTTTATCCTAATGAAAGTCAAATTTAATCTAAACGAAATGTTAATCTTAATGAAAGTCAAATTTAATCTTAATGAAATGTTAATCTTAAAGAAAGTCAAATTTAATCTTAATGAAAGTCAAATTTAATCTTAATGAAATGTTAATCTTAATGAAAGTCAAATTTAATCTTAATGAAATGTTAATCTTAAAGAAAGTCAAATTTAATCTTAACGAAATGTTAATCTTAATGAAAGTCAAATGTAATCTTAATGAAATGTTAATCTTAATGAAAGTCAAATTTCATCTTAACGAAATGTTAATCTTAATGAAAGTCAAATTTAATCTTAATGAAATGTTAATCTTAATGAAAGTCAAATTTAATCTTAACGAAATGTTAATCTTAATGAAAGTCAAATGTAATCTTAATGAAATGTTTATCCTAATGAAAGTCAAATTTAATCTTAACGAAATGTTAATCTTAATGAAAGTCAAATTTAATCTTAATGAAATGTTAATCTTAATGAAAGTCAAATTTAATCTTATGGAAATGTTAATCTTTATGAAAGTCAAATTTAATCTTCATGAAATGTTAATCTTAATGAAAGTCAAATTTAATCTTCATGAAAGTCAAATTTAATATTAATGAAAGTCAAATTTAATCTTAACGAAATGTTAATCTTAATGAAAGTCAAACTTAATCTTAATGAAATGTTAATCGTAATGAAAGTCAAATTTAATCTGAATGAAATGTTAATTTTAATGAAAGTCAAATTTAATTTTAATGAAATGTTAATCTTAATGAAAGTCAAATTTAATCTTAATGAAATGTTAATCTTAATAAAAACCACCTTTAGAGGCCATTTTTCCCCGCAAAGCGGGGGTTGGCCTTTTTCGGGAACCGTGGTTGTTGTTGTTTTTTGGTCCCCTTTTTGAAGCAATGTTTTACAGCCGGATGCCCTTCCTGACGCCAACCCTTTTTGCCGCCTTTAACGACAAACAGGGAATTACCAGTGAACTGGTACTCAATTAGCCGACCTCGGAAGGATGACAGGCTGAGTCAACCCCCCTGGCGTTAATTCAGCTATCGACCGGGATTCGAACCCAGGATCCTTGGATCCTAAGCCGGCACCCTAGCCGCTAGCCCAACACCAGGGAAATGTTAATCTTAATGAAAGTCAAATTTAATCTTCATGAAATGTTAATCTTAATGAAAGTCAAATTTAATCTTCATGAAATGTTAATCTTAATGAAAGTCAAATTTAATCCTAATGAAATGTTAATCTTAATGAAAGTCAAATTTTATCCTAATGAAATGTTAATCTTAATGAAAGTCAAATTTAATATTAATGAAATGTTAATCTAATGAAAGTCAAATTCAATCTTAATGAAATGTTAATCTTAATGAAAGTCAAATTTAATCTTAATTAAATGTTAATCTTAATGAGAGTCAAATTTAATCTTAACGAAATGTTAATCTTAATGAAAGTCAAATGTAATCTTAATGAAATGTTTATCCTAATGAAAGTCAAATTTAATCTTAACGAAATGTTAATCTTAATGAAAGTCAAATTTAATCTTAATGAAATGTTAATCTTAATGAAAGTCAAATTTAATCTTATGGAAATGTTAATCTTAATGAAAGTCAAATTTAATCTTCATGAAATATTAATCTTAATGAAAGTCAAATTTAATCTTAATGAAAGTCAAATTTAATCTTAATGAAAGTCAAATTTAATCTTAACGAAATGTTAATCTTAATGAAAGTCAAACTTAATCTTAATGAAATGTTAATCTTAATGAAAGTCAAATTTAATCTTATGGAAATGTTAATCTTAATGAAAGTCAAATTTAATCTTCATGAAATGTTAATCTTAATGAAAGTCAAATTTAATCTTCATGAAAGTCAAATTTAATCTTAATGAAAGTCAAATTTAATCTTAACGAAATGTTAATCTTAATGAAAGTCAAACTTAATCTTAATGAAATGTTAATCTTAATGAAAGTCAAATTTAATCTGAATGAAATGTTAATCTTAATGAAAGTAAAATTTAATTTTAATGAAATGTTAATCTTAATGAAAGTCAAATTTAATCTTAATGAAATGTTAATCTTAATAAAAACCACCTTTAGAGGAAATTTTTCCCCGCAAAGCGGGGGTTGGCCTTTTTCGGGAACCGTGGTTGTTGTTGTTTTTTGGTCCCCTTTTTGAAGCAATGTTTTACAGCCGGATGCCCTTCCTGACGCCAACCCTTTTTGCCGCCTTTAACGACAAACAGGGAATTACCAGTGAACTGGTACTCAATTAGCCGACCTCGGAAGGATGACAGGCTGAGTCAACCCCCCTGGCATTAATTCAGCTATCGACCGGGATTCGAACCCAGGATCCTAGGATCCTAAGCCGGCACCCTAGCCGCTAGCCCAACACCAGGGAAATGTTAATCTTAATGAAAGTCAAATTTAATCTTCATGAAATGTTAATCTTAATGAGAGTCAAATTTAATCTTCATGAAATGTTAATCTTAATGAAAGTCAAATTTAATCCTAATGAAATGTTAATCTTAATGAAAGTCAAATTTTATATAATGAAATGTTAATCTTAATGAAAGTCAAATTTAATCTTAATGAAATGTTAATCTAATGAAAGTCAAATTTAATCTTAATGAAAGTCAAATTTAATCTTAATGAAATGTTAATCTTTATGAAAGTCAAATTTAATCCTAATGAAATGTTAATCTTAATGATAGTCAAATTTAATCCTAATGAAAGTCAAATTTAATTTTAATGAAATGTTAATCCTAATGAAAGTCAAATTTAATCCTAATGAAATGTTAATCTTAATGAAAGTCAAATTTAATCTTAACGAAATGTTAATCTTAATGAAAGTCAAATTTAATCCTAATGAAATGTTAATCTAAATGAAAGTCAAATTTAAACTTAATGAAAGTCAAATTTAATCTTAATGAAAGTCAAATTTAATCTTAATGAAATGTTAATCTTAATGAAAGTCAAATTCAATCTTAATGAAATGTTAATCTTAAAGAAAGTCAAATTCAATCTTCATGAAATGTTAATCTTAATGAAAGTCAAATTTAATCTTAATGAAATGTTAATCTTAATGAAAGTCAAATTCAATCTTAATGAAATGTTAATCTTCATGAAAGTCAAATTTAATCTTAATGAAATGTTAATCTTAATGAAAGTCAAATTTAATCTTAATGAAATGTTAATCTTAATGAAAGTCAAATTCAATCTTAATGAAATGTTAATCTTAATGAAAGTCAAATTTAATCTCAACGAAATGTTAATCTTAATGAAAGTCAAATTTAATCTTAATGAAATGTTAATCTTAATGAAAGTAAAATTTAATATTAATGAAATGTTAATCTAAATGAAAGTCAAATTTAAACTTAATGAAATGTTAATCTTAATGAAAGTCAAATTTAATCCTCATGAAATGTTAATCTTAATGAAAGTCAAATTTAATCTGAATGAAAGTCAAACTTAATCTTCATGAAATGTTAATCTTAATGAAAGTCAAATTTAATCCTAATGAAATGTTAATCTTAATGATAGTCAAATTTAATCCTAATGAAAGTCAAATTTAATCTTAATGAAATGTTAATCCTAATGAAAGTCAAATTTAATCCTAATGAAATGTTAATCTTAATGAAAGTCAAACTTAATCTTCATGAAATGTTAATCTTAATGAAAGTCAAATTTAATCCTAATGAAATGTTAATCTTAATGATAGTCAAATTTAATCCTAATGAAAGTCAAATTTAATCTTAATGAAATGTTAATCCTAATGAAAGTCAAATTTAATCCTAATGAAATGTTAATCTTCATGAAAGTCAAATTTAATCTTAATGAAAGTCAAAATTTAATCTTAATGAAATGTTAATCTTAATGAAAGTCAAATTTAATCTTAATGAAATGTTAATCTTAAAGAAAGTCAAATTTAATCTTAACGAAATGTTAATCTTAATGAAAGTCAAATGTAATCTTAATGAAATGTTAATCTTAATGAAAGTCAAATTTCATCTTAACGAAATGTTAATCTTAATGAAAGTCAAATTCAATCTTAATGAAATGTTAATCTTAATGAAAGTCAAATTTAATACTAATGAAATGTTAATCTTAATGAAAGTCAAATTTAATCTTAATGAAATGTTAATCTTAATGAAAGTCAAATTTAATCTTCATGAAATGTTAATCTTAATGAAAGTCAAATTTAATCTTCATGAAATGTTAATCTTAATGAAAGTCAAATTTAATCCTTATGAAATGTTAATCTTAATGAAAGTCAAATTTTATCTTAATGAAATGTTAATCTTAATGAAAGTCAAATTTAATCTTAATGAAATGTTAATCTAATGAAAGTCAAATTCAATCTTAATGAAATGTTAATCTAATGAAAGTCAAATTTAATCTTAATGAAAGTCAAATTTAATCTTAATGAAATGTTAATCTTAATGAAAGTCAAATTTAATCCTAATGAAATGTTAATCTTAATGAAAGTCAAATTTAATCTTAATGAAAGTCAAACTTAATCTTCATGAAATGTTTATCTTAATGAAAGTCAAATTTAATCCTAATGAAATGTTAATCTAAATGAAAGTCAAATTTAAACTTAATGAAAGTCAAATTTATTCTTAATGAAAGTCAAACTTAATCTTCATGAAATGTTAATCTTTATGAAAGTCAAATTTAATCCTAATGAAATGTTAATCTTAATGATAGTCAAATTTAATCTTTATGAAAGTCAAATTTAATCCTAATGAAATGTTAATCTTAATGAAAGTCAAATTTAATCTTAATGAAAGTCAAATTTAATCTTCATGAAATGTTAATCTTAATGAAAGTCAAATTCAAACTAAATGAAAGTCAAATTTAATCTTAATGAAAGTCAAATTTAATCTTAATGAAATGTTAATCTTAATGAAAGTCAAATTCAATCTTAATGAAATGTTAATCTTAATGAAAGTCAAATTCAATCTTCATGAAATGTTAATCTTAATGAAAGTCAAATTTAATCTTAATGAAATGTTAATCTTAATGAAAGTCAAATTCAATCTTAATGAAATGTTAATCTTAATGAAAGTCAAATTTAATCTTAATGAAATGTTAATCTTAATGAAAGTCAAATTTAATCCTAATGAAATGTTAATCTTAATGAAAGTCAAATTTAATCTTAACGAAATGTTAATCTTAATGAAAGTAAAATTTAATCTTAATGAAATGTTAATCTTAATGAAAGTCAAATTTAATCTTAATGAAATGTTAATCTTAATGAAAGTCAAATTTAATCTTCATGAAATGTTAATCTTAATGAAAGTCAAATTTAATCTTCATGAAATGTTAATCTTAATGAAAGTCAAATTTAATCCTAATGAAATGTTAATCTTAATGAAAGTCAAATTTTATCTTAACGAAATGTTAATCTTAATGAAAGTCAAATTTAATATTAATGAAATGTTAACCTTAATGAAAGTCAAACTTAATCTTCATGAAATGTTAATCTTAATGAAAGTCAAATTTAATCCTAATGAAATGTTAATCTAAATGAAAGTCAAATTTAAACTTAATGAAAGTCAAATTTAATCTTAATGAAAGTCAAACTTAATCTTCATGAAATGTTAATCTTAATGAAAGTCAAATTTAATCTTAATGAAATGTTAATCTTTATGAAAGTCAAATTTAATCCAAATGAAATGTTAATCTTAATGATAGTCAAATTTAATCCTAATGAAAGTCAAATTTAATCCTAATGAAATGTTAATCCTTATGAAAGTCAAATTTAATCCTAATGAAATGTTAATCTTAATGAAAGTCAAATTTAATCTTAATGAAAGTCAAATTTAATCTTCATGAAATGTTAATCTTAATGAAAGTCAAATTTAAACTAAATGAAAGTCAAATTTAATCTTAATGAAAGTCAAATTTAATCTTAATGAAATGTTAATCTTAATGAAAGTCAAATTCAATCTTAATGAAATGTTAATCTTAATGAAAGTCAAATTCAATCTTAATGAAATGTTAATCTTAATGAAAGTCAAATTTAATCTTAATGAAATGTTAATCTTAATGAAAGTCAAATTTAATCTTAATGAAATGTTAATCTTAATGAAAGTCAAATTCAATCTTAATGAAATGTTAATCCTAATGAAAGTCAAATTTAATCTTAACGAAATGTTAATCTTAATGAAAGTCAAATTTAATCTTAATGAAATGTTAATCTTAATGAAAGTCAAATTTAATCTTAATGAAATGTTAATCTAAATGAAAGTCAAATTTAAACTTAATGAAATGTTAATCTTAATGAAAGTCAAATTTAATCCTAATGAAATGTTAATCTTAATGATAGTCAAATTTAATCCTAATGAAAGTCAAATTTAATCTTAATGAAATGTTAATCCTAATGAAAGTCAAATTTAATCCTAATGAAATGTTAATCTTAATGAAAGTCAAATTTAATCTTAATGAAAGTCAAATTTAATCTTAATGAAATGTTAATCTTAATGAAAGTCAAATTTAATCTTAATGAAATGTTAATCTTAAAGAAAGTCAAATTTAATCTTAACGAAATGTTAATCTTAATGAAAGTCAAATGTAATCTTAATGAAATGTTAATCTTAATGAAAGTCAAATTTCATCTTAACGAAATGTTAATCTTAATGAAAGTCAAATTTAATCTTAATGAAATGTTAATCTTAATGAAAGTCAAATTTAATCTTAACGAAATGTTAATCTTAATGAAAGTCAAATGTAATCTTAATGAAATGTTTATCCTAATGAAAGTCAAATTTAATCTTAACAAAATGTTAATCTTAATGAAAGTCAAATTTAATCTTAATGAAATGTTAATCTTAATGAAAGTCAAATTTAATCTTATGGAAATGTTAATCTTAATGAAAGTCAAATTTAATCTTCATGAAAGTCAAATTTAATCTTAATGAAAGTCAAATTTAATCTTAACGAAATGTTAATCTTAATGAAAGTCAAACTTAATCTTAATGAAATGTTAATCTTAATGAAAGTCAAATTTAATCTTAATGAAATGTTAATCTTAATGAAAGTCAAATTTAATCTTAATGAAATGTTAATCTTAATGAAAGTCAAATTTAATTTTAATGAAATGTTAATCTTAATGAAAGTCAAATTTAATCTTAATGAAATGTTAATCTTAATGAAAGTCAAATTTAATCCTAATGAAATGTTAATCTTAATGAAAGTCAAATTTAATCTTAACGAAATGTTAATCTTAATGAAAGTCAAATTTAATCTTAATGAAATGTTAATCTTAATGAAAGTCAAATTTAATCTTAATGAAATGTTAATCTTAATGAAAGTCAAATTTAATCTTCATGAAATGTTAATCTTAATGAAAGTCAAATTTAATCTTCATGAAATGTTAATCTTAATGAAAGTCAAATTTAATCCTAATGAAATGTTAATCTTAATGAAAGTCAAATTTTATCTTAACGAAATGTAAATCTTAATGAAAGTCAAATTTAATCTTAATGAAATGTTAATCTAATGAAAGTCAAATTCAATCTTAATGAAATGTTAATCTTAATGAAAGTCAAATTTAATCTTAATGAAATGTTAATCTTAATGAAAGTCAAATTTTATCTTAACGAAATGTAAATCTTAATGAAAGTCAAATTTAATCTTAATGAAATGTTAATCTTAATGAAAGTCAAATTCAATCTTAATGAAATGTTAATCTTCATGAAAGTCAAATTTAATCATAATGAAATGTTAATCTTAATGAAAGTCAAATTTAATCTTAATGAAATGTTAATCTTAATGAAAGTCAAATTTAATCTCAACGAAATGTTAATCTTAATGAAAGTCAAATTTAATCTTAATGAAATGTTAATCTTAATGAAAGTCAAATTTAATCTTAATGAAATGTTAATCTAAATGAAAGTCAAATTTAAACTTAATGAAATGTTAATCTTAATGAAAGTCAAATTTAATCCTAATGAAATGTTAATCTTAATGAAAGTCAAATTTAATCTTAATGAAAGTCAAACTTAATCTTCATGAAATGTTAATCTTAATGAAAGTCAAATTTAATCCTAATGAAATGTTAATCTTAATGATAGTCAAATTTAATCCTAATGAAAGTCAAATTTAATCTTAATGAAATGTTAATCCTAATGAAAGTCAAATTTAATCCTAATGAAATGTTAATCTTAATGAAAGTCAAATTTAATCTTAATGAAAGTCAAACTTAATCTTCATGAAATGTTAATCTTAATGAAAGTCAAATTTAATCCTAATGAAATGTTAATCTTAATGATAGTCAAATTTAATCCTAATGAAAGTCAAATTTAATCTTAATGAAATGTTAATCCTAATGAAAGTCAAATTTAATCCTAATGAAATGTTAATCTTCATGAAAGTCAAATTTAATCTTAATGAAATGTTAATCTTAATGAAAGTCAAATTTAATCTTAATGAAATGTTAATCTTAAAGAAAGTCAAATTTAATCTTAACGAAATGTTAATCTTAATGAAAGTCAAATTCAATCTTAATGAAATGTTAATCTTAATGAAAGTCAAATTCAATCTTCATGAAATGTTAATCTTAATGAAAGTCAAATTTAATCTTAATGAAATGTTAATCTTAATGAAAGTCAAATTCAATCTTAATGAAATGTTAATCTTCATGAAAGTCAAATTTAATCATAATGAAATGTTAATCTTAATGAAAGTCAAATTTAATCTTAATGAAATGTTAATCTTAATGAAAGTCAAATTCAATCTTAATGAAATGTTAATCTTAATGAAAGTCAAATTTAATCTCAACGAAATGTTAATCTTAATGAAAGTCAAATTTAATCTTAATGAAATGTTAATCTTAATGAAAGTCAAATTTAATCTTAATGAAATGTTAATCTAAATGAAAGTCAAATTTAAACTTAATGAAATGTTAATCTTAATGAAAGTCAAATTTAATCCTAATGAAATGTTAATCTTAATGAAAGTCAAATTTAATCTTAATGAAAGTCAAACTTAATCTTCATGAAATGTTAATCTTAATGAAAGTCAAATTTAATCCTAATGAAATGTTAATCTTAATGATAGTCAAATTTAATCCTAATGAAAGTCAAATTTAATCTTAATGAAATGTTAATCCTAATGAAAGTCAAATTTAATCCTAATGAAATGTTAATCTTAATGAAAGTCAAATTTAATCTTAATGAAAGTCAAACTTAATCTTCATGAAATGTTAATCTTAATGAAAGTCAAATTTAATCCTAATGAAATGTTAATCTTAATGATAGTCAAATTTAATCCTAATGAAAGTCAAATTTAATCTTAATGAAATGTTAATCCTAATGAAAGTCAAATTTAATCCTAATGAAATGTTAATCTTCATGAAAGTCAAATTTAATCCTAATGAAAGTCAAATTTAATCTTAATGAAATGTTAATCTTAATGAAAGTCAAATTTAATCTTAATGAAATGTTAATCTTAAAGAAAGTCAAATTTAATCTTAACGAAATGTTAATCTTAATGAAAGTCAAATGTAATCTTAATGAAATGTTAATCTTAATGAAAGTCAAATTTCATCTTAACGAAATGTTAATCTTAATGAAAGTCAAATTCAATCTTAATGAAATGTTAATCTTAATGAAAGTCAAATTTAATACTAATGAAATGTTAATCTTAATGAAAGTCAAATTTAATCTTAATGAAATGTTAATCTTAATGAAAGTCAAATTTAATCTTCATGAAATGTTAATCTTAATGAAAGTCAAATTTAATCCTAATGAAATGTTAATCTTAATGAAAGTCAAATTTAATCTTAATGAAATGTTAATCTTAATGAAAGTCAAATTTAATCTTAATGAAATGTTAATCTTAATGAAAGTCAAATTTAATCTTAATGAAATGTTAATCTTAATGAAAGTCAAATTTAATCTTAATGAAATGTTAATCTTAATGAAAGTCAAATTTAAACTTAATGAAAGTCAAATTTAATCTTAATGAAAGTCAAATTTAAACTTAATGAAATGTTAATCTTAATGAAAGTCAAATTTAATCCTAATGAAATGTTAATCTTAATGAAAGTCAAATTTAATCTTAATGAAATGTTAATCTTAATGAAAGTCAAATTTAAACTTAATGAAAGTCAAATTTAATCTTAATGAAAGTCAAATTTAATCTTAATGAAATGTTAATCTTAATGAAAGTCAAATTTAATCCTAATGAAATGTTAATCTTAATGAAAGTCAAATTTAATCTTAATGAAAGTCAAACTTAATCTTCATGAAATGTTAATCTTAATGAAAGTCAAATTTAATCCTACTGAAATGTTAATCTTAATGATAGTCAAATTTAATCCTTATGAAAGTCAAATTTAATCGTAACGAAATGTTAATCTTAATGAAAGTCAAATTTAATCTTAACGAAATGTTAATCTTTATGAAAGTCAAATTTAATCCTAATGAAATGTTAATCTTAATGATAGTCAAATTTAATCCTAATGAAAGTCAAATTTAATCCTAATGAAATGTTAATCTTAATGAAAGTCAAATATAATCTTAATGAAAGTCAAATTTAATCTTCATGAAATGTTAATCTTAATGAAAGTCAAATTTAAACTAAATGAAAGTCAAATTTAATCTTAATGAAAGTCAAATTTAATCATAATGAAATGTTAATCTTAATGAAAGTCAAATTCAATCTTAATGAAATGTTAATCTTAATGAAAGTCAAATTCAATCTTCATGAAATGTTAATCTTAATGAAAGTCAAATTTAATATTAATGAAATGTTAATCTTAATGAAAGTCAAATTCAATCTTAATGAAATGTTAATCTTAATGAAAGTCAAATTTAATCTTCATGAAATGTTAATCTTAATGAAAGTCAAAATTAATCTTAATGAAATGTTAATCTTAATGAAAGTCAAATTCAATCTTAATGAAAGTCAAATTTAATCTTAACGAAATGTTAATCTTAATGAAAGTCAAATTTAATCTTAATGAAATGTTAATCTTAATGAAAGTCAAATTTAATCTTAATGAAATGTTAATCTAAATGAAAGTCAAATTTAAACTTAATGAAAGTCAAATTTAATCGTAATGAAAGTCAAATTTAATCTTAATGAAATGTTAATCTTAATGAAAGTCAAATTTAATCCTAATGAAATGTTAATCTTAATGAAAGTCAAACTTAATCTTCATGAAATGTTAATCTTAATGAAAGTCAAATTTAATCCTAATGAAATGTTAATCTTAATGATAGTCAAATTTTATCCTAATGAAAGTCAAATTCAATCTTAATGAAATGTTAATCCTAATGAAAGTCAAATTTAATCCTAATGAAATGTTAATCTTAATGAAAGTCAAATTTAATCTTAATGAAAGTCAAATTTAATCTTAATGAAATGTTAATCTTAATGAAAGTCAAATTTAATCTTAATGAAATGTTAATCTTAAAGAAAGTCAAATTTAATCTTAACGAAATGTTAATCTTAATGAAAGTCAAATGTAATCTTAATGAAATGTTAATCTTAATGAAAGTCAAATTTCATCTTAACGAAATGTTAATCTTAATGAAAGTCAAATTTAATCTTAATGAAATGTTAATCTTAATGAAAGTCAAATTTAATATTAACGAAATGTTAATCTTAATGAAAGTCAAATGTAATCTTAATGAAATGTTTATCCTAATGAAAGTCAAATTTAATCTTAACGAAATGTTAATCTTAATGAAAGTCAAATTTAATCTTAATGAAATGTTAATCTTAATGAAAGTCAAATTTAATCTTATGGAAATGTTAATCTTAATGAAAGTCAAATTTAATCTTCATGAAATGTTAATCTTAATGAAAGTCAAATTTAATCTTCATGAAAGTCAAATTTAATCTTAATGAAAGTCAAATTTAATCTTAACGAAATGTTAATCTTAATGAAAGTCAAACTTAATCTTAATGAAATGTTAATCTTAATGAAAGTCAAATTTAATCTGAATGAAATGTTAATTTTAATGAAAGTCAAATTTAATTTTAATGAAATGTTAATCTTAATGAAAGTCAAATTTAATCTTAATGAAATGTTAATCTTAATAAAAACCACCTTTAGAGGCCATTTTTCCCCGCAAAGCGGGGGTTGGCCTTTTTCGGGAACCGTGGTTGTTGTTGTTTTTTGGTCCCCTTTTTGAAGCAATGTTTTACAGCCGGATGCCCTTCCTGACGCCAACCCTTTTTGCCGCCTTTAACGACAAACAGGGAATTACCAGTGAACTGGTACTCAATTAGCCGACCTCGGAAGGATGACAGGCTGAGTCAACCCCCCTGGCGTTAATTCAGCTATCGACCGGGATTCGAACCCAGGATCCTTGGATCCTAAGCCGGCACCCTAGCCGCTAGCCCAACACCAGGGAAATGTTAATCTTAATGAAAGTCAAATTTAATCTTCATGAAATGTTAATCTTAATGAAAGTCAAATTTAATCTTCATGAAATGTTAATCTTAATGAAAGTCAAATTTAATCCTAATGAAATGTTAATCTTAATGAAAGTCAAATTTTATCCTAATGAAATGTTAATCTTAATGAAAGTCAAATTTAATATTAATGAAATGTTAATCTAATGAAAGTCAAATTCAATCTTAATGAAATGTTAATCTTAATGAAAGTCAAATTTAATCTTAATTAAATGTTAATCTTAATGAGAGTCAAATTTAATCTTAACGAAATGTTAATCTTAATGAAAGTCAAATGTAATCTTAATGAAATGTTTATCCTAATGAAAGTCAAATTTAATCTTAACGAAATGTTAATCTTAATGAAAGTCAAATTTAATCTTAATGAAATGTTAATCTTAATGAAAGTCAAATTTAATCTTATGGAAATGTTAATTTTAATGAAAGTCAAATTTAATCTTCATGAAATGTTAATCTTAATGAAAGTCAAATTTAATCTTCATGAAAGTCAAATTTAATCTTAATGAAAGTCAAATTTAATCTTAACGAAATGTTAATCTTAATGAAAGTCAAACTTAATCTTAATGAAATGTTAATCTTAATGAAAGTCAAATTTAATCTTATGGAAATGTTAATCTTAATGAAAGTCAAATTTAATCTTCATGAAATGTTAATCTTAATGAAAGTCAAATTTAATCTTCATGAAAGTCAAATTTAATCTTAATGAAAGTCAAATTTAATCTTAACGAAATGTTAATCTTAATGAAAGTCAAACTTAATCTTAATGAAATGTTAATCTTAATGAAAGTAAAATTTAATTTTAATGAAATGTTAATCTTAATGAAAGTCAAATTTAATCTTAATGAAATGTTAATCTTAATAAAAACCACCTTTAGAGGAAAATTTTCCCCGCAAAGCGGGGGTTGGCCTTTTTCGGGAACCGTGGTTGTTGTTGTTTTTTGGTCCCCTTTTTGAAGCAATGTTTTACAGCCGGATGCCCTTCCTGACGCCAACCCTTTTTGCCGCCTTTAACGACAAACAGGGAATTACCAGTGAACTGGTACTCAATTAGCCGACCTCGGAAGGATGACAGGCTGAGTCAACCCCCCTGGCATTAATTCAGCTATCGACCGGGATTCGAACCCAGGATCCTAGGATCCTAAGCCGGCACCCTAGCCGCTAGCCCAACACCAGGGAAATGTTAATCTTAATGAAAGTCAAATTTAATCTTCATGAAATGTTAATCTTAATGAAAGTCAAATTTAATCTTAATGAAAGTCAAATTTAATCTTCATGAAATGTTAATCTTAATGAAAGTCAAATTCAAACTAAATGAAAGTCAAATTTAATCTTAATGAAAGTCAAATTTAATCTTAATGAAATGTTAATCTTAATGAAAGTCAAATTCAATCTTAATGAAATGTTAATCTTAATGAAAGTCAAATTCAATCTTCATGAAATGTTAATCTTAATGAAAGTCAAATTTAATCTTAATGAAATGTTAATCTTAATGAAAGTCAAATTCAATCTTAATGAAATGTTAATCTTAATGAAAGTCAAATTTAATCTTAATGAAATGTTAATCTTAATGAAAGTCAAATTTAATCCTAATGAAATGTTAATCTTAATGAAAGTCAAATTTAATCTTAACGAAATGTTAATCTTAATGAAAGTAAAATTTAATCTTAATGAAATGTTAATCTTAATGAAAGTCAAATTTAATCTTAATGAAATGTTAATCTTAATGAAAGTCAAATTTAATCTTCATGAAATGTTAATCTTAATGAAAGTCAAATTTAATCTTCATGAAATGTTAATCTTAATGAAAGTCAAATTTAATCCTAATGAAATGTTAATCTTAATGAAAGTCAAATTTTATCTTAACGAAATGTTAATCTTAATGAAAGTCAAATTTAATATTAATGAAATGTTAACCTTAATGAAAGTCAAACTTAATCTTCATGAAATGTTAATCTTAATGAAAGTCAAATTTAATCCTAATGAAATGTTAATCTAAATGAAAGTCAAATTTAAACTTAATGAAAGTCAAATTTAATCTTAATGAAAGTCAAACTTAATCTTCATGAAATGTTAATCTTAATGAAAGTCAAATTTAATCTTAATGAAATGTTAATCTTTATGAAAGTCAAATTTAATCCAAATGAAATGTTAATCTTAATGATAGTCAAATTTAATCCTAATGAAAGTCAAATTTAATCCTAATGAAATGTTAATCCTTATGAAAGTCAAATTTAATCCTAATGAAATGTTAATCTTAATGAAAGTCAAATTTAATCTTAATGAAAGTCAAATTTAATCTTCATGAAATGTTAATCTTAATGAAAGTCAAATTTAAACTAAATGAAAGTCAAATTTAATCTTAATGAAAGTCAAATTTAATCTTAATGAAATGTTAATCTTAATGAAAGTCAAATTCAATCTTAATGAAATGTTAATCTTAATGAAAGTCAAATTCAATCTTAATGAAATGTTAATCTTAATGAAAGTCAAATTTAATCTTAATGAAATGTTAATCTTAATGAAAGTCAAATTTAATCTTAATGAAATGTTAATCTTAATGAAAGTCAAATTCAATCTTAATGAAATGTTAATCCTAATGAAAGTCAAATTTAATCTTAACGAAATGTTAATCTTAATGAAAGTCAAATTTAATCTTAATGAAATGTTAATCTTAATGAAAGTCAAATTTAATCTTAATGAAATGTTAATCTAAATGAAAGTCAAATTTAAACTTAATGAAATGTTAATCTTAATGAAAGTCAAATTTAATCCTAATGAAATGTTAATCTTAATGATAGTCAAATTTAATCCTAATGAAAGTCAAATTTAATCTTAATGAAATGTTAATCCTAATGAAAGTCAAATTTAATCCTAATGAAATGTTAATCTTAATGAAAGTCAAATTTAATCTTAATGAAATGTTAATCTTAATGAAAGTCAAATTTAATCTTAATGAAATGTTAATCTTAAAGAAAGTCAAATTTAATCTTAACGAAATGTTAATCTTAATGAAAGTCAAATGTAATCTTAATGAAATGTTAATCTTAATGAAAGTCAAATTTCATCTTAACGAAATGTTAATCTTAATGAAAGTCAAATTTAATCTTAATGAAATGTTAATCTTAATGAAAGTCAAATTTAATCTTAACGAAATGTTAATCTTAATGAAAGTCAAATGTAATCTTAATGAAATGTTTATCCTAATGAAAGTCAAATTTAATCTTAACAAAATGTTAATCTTAATGAAAGTCAAATTTAATCTTAATGAAATGTTAATCTTAATGAAAGTCAAATTTAATCTTATGGAAATGTTAATCTTAATGAAAGTCAAATTTAATCTTCATGAAAGTCAAATTTAATCTTAATGAAAGTCAAATTTAATCTTAACGAAATGTTAATCTTAATGAAAGTCAAACTTAATCTTAATGAAATGTTAATCTTAATGAAAGTCAAATTTAATCTTAATGAAATGTTAATCTTAATGAAAGTCAAATTTAATCTTAATGAAATGTTAATCTTAATGAAAGTCAAATTTAATTTTAATGAAATGTTAATCTTAATGAAAGTCAAATTTAATCTTAATGAAATGTTAATCTTAATGAAAGTCAAATTTAATCCTAATGAAATGTTAATCTTAATGAAAGTCAAATTTAATCTTAACGAAATGTTAATCTTAATGAAAGTCAAATTTAATCTTAATGAAATGTTAATCTTAATGAAAGTCAAATTTAATCTTAATGAAATGTTAATCTTAATGAAAGTCAAATTTAATCTTCATGAAATGTTAATCTTAATGAAAGTCAAATTTAATCTTCATGAAATGTTAATCTTAATGAAAGTCAAATTTAATCCTAATGAAATGTTAATCTTAATGAAAGTCAAATTTTATCTTAACGAAATGTAAATCTTAATGAAAGTCAAATTTAATCTTAATGAAATGTTAATCTAATGAAAGTCAAATTCAATCTTAATGAAATGTTAATCTTAATGAAAGTCAAATTTAATCTTAATGAAATGTTAATCTTAATGAAAGTCAAATTTTATCTTAACGAAATGTAAATCTTAATGAAAGTCAAATTTAATCTTAATGAAATGTTAATCTTAATGAAAGTCAAATTCAATCTTAATGAAATGTTAATCTTCATGAAAGTCAAATTTAATCATAATGAAATGTTAATCTTAATGAAAGTCAAATTTAATCTTAATGAAATGTTAATCTTAATGAAAGTCAAATTCAATCTTAATGAAATGTTAATCTTAATGAAAGTCAAATTTAATCTCAACGAAATGTTAATCTTAATGAAAGTCAAATTTAATCTTAATGAAATGTTAATCTTAATGAAAGTCAAATTTAATCTTAATGAAATGTTAATCTAAATGAAAGTCAAATTTAAACTTAATGAAATGTTAATCTTAATGAAAGTCAAATTTAATCCTAATGAAATGTTAATCTTAATGAAAGTCAAATTTAATCTTAATGAAAGTCAAACTTAATCTTCATGAAATGTTAATCTTAATGAAAGTCAAATTTAATCCTAATGAAATGTTAATCTTAATGATAGTCAAATTTAATCCTAATGAAAGTCAAATTTAATCTTAATGAAATGTTAATCCTAATGAAAGTCAAATTTAATCCTAATGAAATGTTAATCTTAATGAAAGTCAAATTTAATCTTAATGAAAGTCAAACTTAATCTTCATGAAATGTTAATCTTAATGAAAGTCAAATTTAATCCTAATGAAATGTTAATCTTAATGATAGTCAAATTTAATCCTAATGAAAGTCAAATTTAATCTTAATGAAATGTTAATCCTAATGAAAGTCAAATTTAATCCTAATGAAATGTTAATCTTCATGAAAGTCAAATTTAATCTTAATGAAATGTTAATCTTAATGAAAGTCAAATTTAATCTTAATGAAATGTTAATCTTAAAGAAAGTCAAATTTAATCTTAACGAAATGTTAATCTTAATGAAAGTCAAATTCAATCTTAATGAAATGTTAATCTTAATGAAAGTTAAATTCAATCTTCATGAAATGTTAATCTTAATGAAAGTCAAATTTAATCTTAATGAAATGTTAATCTTAATGAAAGTCAAATTCAATCTTAATGAAATGTTAATCTTCATGAAAGTCAAATTTAATCATAATGAAATGTTAATCTTAATGAAAGTCAAATTTAATCTTAATGAAATGTTAATCTTAATGAAAGTCAAATTCAATCTTAATGAAATGTTAATCTTAATGAAAGTCAAATTTAATCTCAACGAAATGTTAATCTTAATGAAAGTCAAATTTAATCTTAATGAAATGTTAATCTTAATGAAAGTCAAATTTAATCTTAATGAAATGTTAATCTAAATGAAAGTCAAATTTAAACTTAATGAAATGTTAATCTTAATGAAAGTCAAATTTAATCCTAATGAAATGTTAATCTTAATGAAAGTCAAATTTAATCTTAATGAAAGTCAAACTTAATCTTCATGAAATGTTAATCTTAATGAAAGTCAAATTTAATCCTAATGAAATGTTAATCTTAATGATAGTCAAATTTAATCCTAATGAAAGTCAAATTTAATCTTAATGAAATGTTAATCCTAATGAAAGTCAAATTTAATCCTAATGAAATGTTAATCTTAATGAAAGTCAAATTTAATCTTAATGAAAGTCAAACTTAATCTTCATGAAATGTTAATCTTAATGAAAGTCAAATTTAATCCTAATGAAATGTTAATCTTAATGATAGTCAAATTTAATCCTAATGAAAGTCAAATTTAATCTTAATGAAATGTTAATCCTAATGAAAGTCAAATTTAATCCTAATGAAATGTTAATCTTCATGAAAGTCAAATTTAATCCTAATGAAAGTCAAATTTAATCTTAATGAAATGTTAATCTTAATGAAAGTCATATTTAATCTTAATGAAATGTTAATCTTAAAGAAAGTCAAATTTAATCTTAACGAAATGTTAATCTTAATGAAAGTCAAATGTAATCTTAATGAAATGTTAATCTTAATGAAAGTCAAATTTCATCTTAACGAAATGTTAATCTTAATGAAAGTCAAATTCAATCTTAATGAAATGTTAATCTTAATGAAAGTCAAATTTAATACTAATGAAATGTTAATCTTAATGAAAGTCAAATTTAATCTTAATGAAATGTTAATCTTAATGAAAGTCAAATTTAATCTTCATGAAATGTTAATCTTAATGAAAGTCAAATTTAATCCTAATGAAATGTTAATCTTAATGAAAGTCAAATTTAATCTTAATGAAATGTTAATCTTAATGAAAGTCAAATTTAATCTTAATGAAATGTTAATCTTAATGAAAGTCAAATTTAATCTTAATGAAATGTTAATCTTAATGAAAGTCAAATTTAATCTTAATGAAATGTTAATCTTAATGAAAGTCAAATTTAAACTTAATGAAAGTCAAATTTAATCTTAATGAAAGTCAAATTTAAACTTAATGAAATGTTAATCTTAATGAAAGTCAAATTTAATCCTAATGAAATGTTAATCTTAATGAAAGTCAAATTTAATCTTAATGAAATGTTAATCTTAATGAAAGTCAAATTTAAACTTAATGAAAGTCAAATTTAATCTTAATGAAAGTCAAATTTAATCTTAATGAAATGTTAATCTTAATGAAAGTCAAATTTAATCCTAATGAAATGTTAATCTTAATGAAAGTCAAATTTAATCTTAATGAAAGTCAAACTTAATCTTCATGAAATGTTAATCTTAATGAAAGTCAAATTTAATCCTACTGAAATGTTAATCTTAATGATAGTCAAATTTAATCCTTATGAAAGTCAAATTTAATCGTAACGAAATGTTAATCTTAATGAAAGTCAAATTTAATCTTAACGAAATGTTAATCTTTATGAAAGTCAAATTTAATCCTAATGAAATGTTAATCTTAATGATAGTCAAATTTAATCCTAATGAAAGTCAAATTTAATCCTAATGAAATGTTAATCTTAATGAAAGTCAAATATAATCTTAATGAAAGTCAAATTTAATCTTCATGAAATGTTAATCTTAATGAAAGTCAAATTTAAACTAAATGAAAGTCAAATTTAATCTTAATGAAAGTCAAATTTAATCATAATGAAATGTTAATCTTAATGAAAGTCAAATTCAATCTTAATGAAATGTTAATCTTAATGAAAGTCAAATTCAATCTTCATGAAATGTTAATCTTAATGAAAGTCAAATTTAATATTAATGAAATGTTAATCTTAATGAAAGTCAAATTCAATCTTAATGAAATGTTAATCTTAATGAAAGTCAAATTTAATCTTCATGAAATGTTAATCTTAATGAAAGTCAAAATTAATCTTAATGAAATGTTAATCTTAATGAAAGTCAAATTCAATCTTAATGAAAGTCAAATTTAATCTTAACGAAATGTTAATCTTAATGAAAGTCAAATTTAATCTTAATGAAATGTTAATCTTAATGAAAGTCAAATTTAATCTTAATGAAATGTTAATCTAAATGAAAGTCAAATTTAAACTTAATGAAAGTCAAATTTAATCGTAATGTAAGTCAAATTTAATCTTAATGAAATGTTAATCTTAATGAAAGTCAAATTTAATCCTAATGAAATGTTAATCTTAATGAAAGTCAAATTTAATCTGAATGAAAGTCAAACTTAATCTTCATGAAATGTTAATCTTAATGAAAGTCAAATTTAATCCTAATGAAATGTTAATCTTAATGATAGTCAAATTTAATCCTAATGAAAGTCAAATTCAATCTTAATGAAATGTTAATCCTAATGAAAGTCAAATTTAATCCTAATGAAATGTTAATCTTAATGAAAGTCAAATTTAATCTTAATGAAAGTCAAATTTAATCTTAATGAAATGTTAATCTTAATGAAAGTCAAATTTAATCTTAATGAAATGTTAATCTTAAAGAAAGTCAAATTTAATCTTAACGAAATGTTAATCTTAATGAAAGTCAAATGTAATCTTAATGAAATGTTAATCTTAATGAAAGTCAAATTTCATCTTAACGAAATGTTAATCTTAATGAAAGTCAAATTTAATCTTAATGAAATGTTAATCTTAATGAAAGTCAAATTTAGTATTAACGAAATGTTAATCTTAATGAAAGTCAAATGTAATCTTAATGAAATGTTTATCCTAATGAAAGTCAAATTTAATCTTAACGAAATGTTAATCTTAATGAAAGTCAAATTTAATCTTAATGAAATGTTAATCTTAATGAAAGTCAAATTTAATCTTATGGAAATGTTAATCTTAATGAAAGTCAAATTTAATCTTCATGAAATGTTAATCTTAATGAAAGTCAAATTTAATCTTCATGAAAGTCAAATTTAATCTTAATGAAAGTCAAATTTAATCTTAACGAAATGTTAATCTTAATGAAAGTCAAACTTAATCTTAATGAAATGTTAATCTTAATGAAAGTCAAATTTAATCTGAATGAAATGTTAATTTTAATGAAAGTCAAATTTAATTTTAATGAAATGTTAATCTTAATGAAAGTCAAATTTAATCTTAATGAAATGTTAATCTTAATAAAAACCACCTTTAGAGGCCATTTTTCCCCGCAAAGCGGGGGTTGGCCTTTTTCGGGAACCGTGGTTGTTGTTGTTTTTTGGTCCCCTTTTTGAAGCAATGTTTTACAGCCGGATGCCCTTCCTGACGCCAACCCTTTTTGCCGCCTTTAACGACAAACAGGGAATTACCAGTGAACTGGTACTCAATTAGCCGACCTCGGAAGGATGACAGGCTGAGTCAACCCCCCTGGCGTTAATTCAGCTATCGACCGGGATTCGAACCCAGGATCCTTGGATCCTAAGCCGGCACCCTAGCCGCTAGCCCAACACCAGGGAAATGTTAATCTTAATGAAAGTCAAATTTAATCTTCATGAAATGTTAATCTTAATGAAAGTCAAATTTAATCTTCATGAAATGTTAATCTTAATGAAAGTCAAATTTAATCCTAATGAAATGTTAATCTTAATGAAAGTCAAATTTTATCCTAATGAAATGTTAATCTTAATGAAAGTCAAATTTAATATTAATGAAATGTTAATCTAATGAAAGTCAAATTCAATCTTAATGAAATGTTAATCTTAATGAAAGTCAAATGTAATCTTAATGAAATGTTTATCCTAATGAAAGTCAAATTTAATCTTAACGAAATGTTAATCTTAATGAAAGTCAAATTTAATCTTAATGAAATGTTAATCTTAATGAAAGTCAAATTTAATCTTATGGAAATGTTAATTTTAATGAAAGTCAAATTTAATCTTCATGAAATGTTAATCTTCATGAAAGTCAAATTTAATCTTAATGAAAGTCAAATTTAATCTTAACGAAATGTTAATCTTAATGAAAGTCAAACTTAATCTTAATGAAATGTTAATCTTAATGAAAGTCAAATTTAATCTTATGGAAATGTTAATCTTAATGAAAGTCAAATTTAATCTTCATGAAATGTTAATCTTAATGAAAGTCAAATTTAATCTTCATGAAAGTCAAATTTAATCTTAATGAAAGTCAAATTTAATCTTAACGAAATGTTAATCTTAATGAAAGTCAAACTTAATCTTAATGAAATGTTAATCTTAATGAAAGTCAAATTTAATCTGAATGAAATGTTAATCTTAATGAAAGTAAAATTTAATTTTAATGAAATGTTAATCTTAATGAAAGTCAAATTTAATCTTAATGAAATGTTAATCTTAATAAAAACCACCTTTAGAGGAAAATTTTCCCCGCAAAGCGGGGGTTGGCCTTTTTCGGGAACCGTGGTTGTTGTTGTTTTTTGGTCCCCTTTTTGAAGCAATGTTTTACAGCCGGATGCCCTTCCTGACGCCAACCCTTTTTGCCGCCTTTAACGACAAACAGGGAATTACCAGTGAACTGGTACTCAATTAGCCGACCTCGGAAGGATGACAGGCTGAGTCAACCCCCCTGGCATTAATTCAGCTATCGACCGGGATTCGAACCCAGGATCCTAGGATCCTAAGCCGGCACCCTAGCCGCTAGCCCAACACCAGGGAAATGTTAATCTTAATGAAAGTCAAATTTAATCTTCATGAAATGTTAATCTTAATGAGAGTCAAATTTAATCTTCATGAAATGTTAATCTTAATGAAAGTCAAATTTAATCCTAATGAAATGTTAATCTTAATGAAAGTCAAATTTTATATAATGAAATGTTAATCTTAATGAAAGTCAAATTTAATCTTAATGAAATGTTAATCTAATGAAAGTCAAATTCAATCTTAATGAAATGTTAATCTAATGAAAGTCAAATTTAATCTTAATGAAAGTCAAATTTAATCTTAATGAAATGTTAATCTTTATGAAAGTCAAATTTAATCCTAATGAAATGTTAATCTTAATGATAGTCAAATTTAATCCTAATGAAAGTCAAATTTAATTTTAATGAAATGTTAATCCTAATGAAAGTCAAATTTAATCCTAATGAAATGTTAATCTTAATGAAAGTCAAATTTAATCTTAACGAAATGTTAATCTTAATGAAAGTCAAATTTAATCCTAATGAAATGTTAATCTAAATGAAAGTCAAATTTAAACTTAATGAAAGTCAAATTTAATCTTAATGAAAGTGAAATTTAATCTTAATGAAATGTTAATCTTAATTACATCCTGTAATTAATCTTAATTAATCTTAATTAACGAATACATCCTGGATAACAAACTGGACTTTCTCTGTCTCACCGAAACCTGGCAACAACCTCTGGACTACTACACACTCAACCTCACCACACCCAATGGATATTCCTACGTCAATAAACCACGCTCGGAGGGCCGAGGTGGTGGAATTGCCGTTATCCACCGTCAAGACATCAAGACCAACCTCATCTCCATCACATCTGCTCCATCATTTGAACACCTGGCTTTAAAACTCTCTGGTCACACGCAGTCAGTCATGGCTGTCGTCTACCGCCCTCCCAAACCACACCCATCATTCCTGTCTGACTTCTCCTACTTTCTGACCCAGCTATGTTCCCTCTCCCCCTCAATCCTCCTCCTTGGTGATTTCAATATCCACATGGACTCCACTGACTCCACAATAACCACTGACTTCACTGATTTACTCACCTGCTTTAACTTCACTCAACATGTCGACTTTCCTACCCATATCCGTGGTCACATTTTGGACCTTGTCTGCTCCACTGGATTAAATTTGCACCATCTCTATGGCTCCGACCTCACCCTCTCTGACCACTTAGCCATCACTCTGACCATCAACATCCCCGCCCCAACACCAAGGCATTATCGCACAATCAACTTCCGTAAGCTAAACGCTCTTTCACCTACCTCATTCTCATCCACCCTCTCTGAAAAAATGTCCACTTCTCCCTTCATTGACCTCCACACCCCTTCCGACCTCACTGACTACTACAACCACACTCTCTCCTCCTGCCTTGACCAGCTTGCGCCTGTAAAAACCAAAACAGTTTCTTTCACCCATTCTGCTCCCTGGTTTACCCCTGAACTCCACCTGATGAAAACTCGTGCTCGCCAACTTGAAAGACTCCGCAATAAAACGGGTCTCACAGTTCACTCCCAAGCCTACAAGGACCACATACAACACTACAAAGATGCCCTCTCCCGCGCCCGCTCTGCCTACTACTCTCAAATTATCCACTCTGGCTCCGGAAACCCAAAAGCACTCTTCTCGACAATAAACAAACTCCTCCGCCCCCTGAACACCACCACCCAGTCATTCACAGTAGACAACTGCATCTCCTTCCTCTCTTTCTTCCAACGCAAAATTGACAACATCTACAACAGCTTGACCACCGCCGCACCCGCTCCCCCTCCAACCACCTGCCCCCCCTCCAACCACCTGCCCCCCCTTGTCCTGCCATCCCCTGTCTCGGTTCTCCCCAATCTCTCCTACTGACCTCTCTGAACTCCTCATAGGAATGAAAACTGCCACCTGCACTCTTGACCCCATCCCCTCCAGCTTTGTCAAAGCCTCCCTCCCTGCTCTCTCTCCACTTATCATTGCAACAATAAACTCCTCCCTGTCTACAGGCATCGTCCCACCTTCCCTCAAAATTGCTGCTGTTACCCCCATTCTAAAAAAACCTGGTCTAAACCCTGACACCCTAAACAACTTCAGACCCATCTCCAACCTACCCTTTCTGTCAAAAGTTTTGGAACGCGCTGTAGCCACTCAACTCAAACATCATCTCTCTGCCAATAACTTGTATGAAACATTCCAATCCGGATTCCGCTCCAACCACAGTACTGAAACTGCTCTCCTCAAAATCACCAACGACCTTCTCCTCTCCTCTGATGCTGGCAACCTCAACATTCTCGTCCTCCTCGACCTCAGCGCTGCCTTTGACACCATCGATCACACTATCCTCCTCACCCGACTTGAATCCACCTTTAACGTCACCGGCACTGCCCTCTCTTGGATTAAATCATACCTCTCTGACAGATGCCAGTTCATCTCCATCAATAACTGCAAATCCCCCACTGCTCCCCTCCCCCAAGGTGTCCCCCAAGGTTCAGTTCTTGGCCCCCTCCTCTTCATCCTTTACCTGTCCCCGCTCGGTCACTTAATCCGCCGTCATGGTCTCCAATTCCACTGCTTCGCCGATGACATCCAGCTTTTCATCTCCACCAAGTCCGTCTCCACCGACACCCACTCTATCCTGACAAACTGCATCACTGAAATAAAATCCTGGCTTCAAATCAACTTCCTCAAGCTTAACTGTGATAAATCTGAAATAATCATCATTGGCCCAAAAACGCTCACAAAATCCACCCATAACTTTGCCCTCAACATCGACGGTATCCCAGTATCCACCTCCCCTCACATCCGGAATCTTGGCGTCATCTTTGACCAAACCCTTTCCTTCGACAAATACACTAAACAGATCACAAAGTCAGCCTCTTTCACCTGAAAAACATTGCCCGTCTCCGCTCATCCCTCTCCTCCACGGCTGCAGAAACCCTCATCCACGCCTTCATCACCTCCCGTCTGGACTACTGCAATAGCCTCCTCTATGGTTCACCCTCAAAAATCACCAATAAACTCCAATACATTCAGAACTCCGCTGCCCGTCTACTCACTCATTCCCGGACCCGTGACCACATCACCCCCGTCCTTTACAAGCTTCACTGGCTCCCCATCCCCCAGAGAATCCAGTACAAAATCCTCCTCTTGACATACAAAGCCCTCCATAACCTGGCCCCATCCTACCTGGCTGACCTCCTCTCCAGACACACTCCCACCCGCAACCTCCGCTCTGCTGGTACCAACCTCCTGACCCCCTCCATCCGGACCAAATTCAGATCCTGGGGGGACAGGGCCTTCTCCATCGCTGCTCCCACCCTCTGGAACTCACTACCTCACACCATCAGAGACTCCTCCTCACTCACCACATTCAAAACATCACTAAAGACCCACCTGTTCAACGCTGCATTCAACATTCAACCCACAGCATTTAACCCCTGACTATCTCTTCTCCTTCTCCCTCCTTTTGCTTTAAATATTTCCCTATTGATTCTTGTCTTGTCTTTTTGATTCTTGTCTTATATATATGCCGTATATCGCTGCTGTTTGTTTTCTTGATTCTTGTCTTTTTGCAATTGTTGTTTTCATGTATTGTTATGCATTATGTTTTCCACTCTGTCAAAGCGCCTTTGGGCTTCTGGAAAAGCGCTATACAAAATAAATGAATTATTATTATTATTATTAATGAAAGTCAAATTCAATCTTAATGAAATGTTAATCTTAATGAAAGTCAAATTCAATCTTCATGAAATGTTAATCTTAATGAAAGTCAAATTTAATCTTAATGAAATGTTAATCTTAATGAAAGTCAAATTCAATCTTAATGAAATGTTAATCTTCATGAAAGTCAAATTTAATCTTAATGAAATGTTAATCTTAATGAAAGTCAAATTTAATCTTTATGAAATGTTAATCTTAATGAAAGTCAAATTCAATCTTAATGAAATGTTAATCTTAATGAAAGTCAAATTTAATCTCAACGAAATGTTAATCTTAATGAAAGTCAAATTTAATCTTAATGAAATGTTAATCTTAATGAAAGTAAAATTTAATCTTAATGAAATGTTAATCTAAATGAAAGTCAAATTTAAACTTAATGAAATGTTAATCTTAATGAAAGTCAAATTTAATCCTAATGAAATGTTAATCTTAATGAAAGTCAAATTTAATCTGAATGAAAGTCAAACTTAATCTTCATGAAATGTTAATCTTAATGAAAGTCAAATTTAATCCTAATGAAATGTTAATCTTAATGATAGTCAAATTTAATCCTAATGAAAGTCAAATTTAATCTTAATGAAATGTTAATCCTAATGAAAGTCAAATTTAATCCTAATGAAATGTTAATCTTAATGAAAGTCAAATTTAATCTTAATGAAAGTCAAACTTAATCTTCATGAAATGTTAATCTTAATGAAAGTCAAATTTAATCCTAATGAAATGTTAATCTTAATGATAGTCAAATTTAATCCTAATGAAAGTCAAATTTAATCTTAATGAAATGTTAATCCTAATGAAAGTCAAATTTAATCCTAATGAAATGTTAATCTTCATGAAAGTCAAATTTAATCTTAATGAAAGTCAAAATTTAATCTTAATGAAATGTTAATCTTAATGAAAGTCAAATTTAATCTTAATGAAATGTTAATCTTAAAGAAAGTCAAATTTAATCTTAACGAAATGTTAATCTTAATGAAAGTCAAATGTAATCTTAATGAAATGTTAATCTTAATGAAAGTCAAATTTCATCTTAACGAAATGTTAATCTTAATGAAAGTCAAATTCAATCTTAATGAAATGTTAATCTTAATGAAAGTCAAATTTAATACTAATGAAATGTTAATATTAATGAAAGTCAAATTTAATCTTAATGAAATGTTAATCTTAATGAAAGTCAAATTTAATCTTAATGAAATGTTAATCTTAATGAAAGTCAAATTTAATCTTCATGAAATGTTAATCTTAATGAAAGTCAAATTTAATCCTAATGAAATGTTAATCTTAATGAAAGTCAAATTTTATCTTAACGAAATGTTAATCTTAATGAAAGTCAAATTTAATCTTAATGAAATGTTAATCTAATGAAAGTCAAATTCAATCTTAATGAAATGTTAATCTAATGAAAGTCTAATTTAATCTTAATGAAAGTCAAATTTAATCTTAATGAAATGTTAATCTTAATGAAAGTCAAATTTAATCCTAATGAAATGTTAATCTTAATGAAAGTCAAATTTAATCTTAATGAAAGTCAAACTTAATCTTCATGAAATGTTAATCTTAATGAAAGTCAAATTTAATCCTAATGAAATGTTAATCTAAATGAAAGTCAAATTTAAACTTAATGAAAGACAAATTTATTCTTAATGAAAGTCAAACTTAATCTTCATGAAATGTTAATCTTTATGAAAGTCAAATTTAATCCTAATGAAATGTTAATCTTAATGATAGTCAAATTTAATCTTTATGAAAGTCAAATTTAATCCTAATGAAATGTTAATCTTAATGAAAGTCAAATTTAATCTTAATGAAAGTCAAATTTAATCTTCATGAAATGTTAATCTTAATGAAAGTCAAATTTAAACTAAATGAAAGTCAAATTTAATCTTAATGAAAGTCAAATTTAATCTTAATGAAATGTTAATCTTAATGAAAGTCAAATTCAATCTTAATGAAATGTTAATCTTAATGAAAGTCAAATTCAATCTTCATGAAATGTTAATCTTAATGAAAGTCAAATTTAATCTTAATGAAATGTTAATCTTAATGAAAGTCAAATTCAATCTTAATGAAATGTTAATCTTAATGAAAGTCAAATTTAATCTTAATGAAATGTTAATCTTAATGAAAGTCAAATTTAATCCTAATGAAATGTTAATCTTAATGAAAGTCAAATTTAATCTTAACGAAATGTTAATCTTAATGAAAGTAAAATTTAATCTTAATGAAATGTTAATCTTAATGAAAGTCAAATTTAATCTTAATGAAATGTTAATCTTAATGAAAGTCAAATTTAATCTTCATGAAATGTTAATCTTAATGAAAGTCAAATTTAATCTTCATGAAATGTTAATCTTAATGAAAGTCAAATTTAATCCGAATGAAATGTTAATCTTAATGAAAGTCAAATTTTATCTTAACGAAATGTTAATCTTAATGAAAGTCAAATTTAATATTAATGAAATGTTAACCTTAATGAAAGTCAAACTTAATCTTCATGAAATGTTAATCTTAATGAAAGTCAAATTTAATCCTAATGAAATGTTAATCTAAATGAAAGTCAAATTTAAACTTAATGAAAGTCAAATTTAATCTTAATGAAAGTCAAACTTAATCTTCATGAAATGTTAATCTTAATGAAAGTCAAATTTAATCTTAATGAAATGTTAATCTTTATGAAAGTCAAATTTAATCCTAATGAAATGTTAATCTTAATGATAGTCAAATTTAATCCTAATGAAAGTCAAATTTAATCTTAATGAAATGTTAATCCTAATGAAAGTCAAATTTAATCCTAATGAAATGTTAATCTTAATGAAAGTCAAATTTAATCTTAATGAAAGTCAAATTTAATCTTCATGAAATGTTAATCTTAATGAAAGTCAAATTTAAACTAAATGAAAGTCAAATTTAATCTTAATGAAAGTCAAATTTAATCTTAATGAAATGTTAATCTTAATGAAAGTCAAATTCAATCTTAATGAAATGTTAATCTTAATGAAAGTCAAATTCAATCTTCATGAAATGTTAATCTTAATGAAAGTCAAATTTAATCTTAATGAAATGTTAATCTTAATGAAAGTCAAATTCAATCCTAATGAAATGTTAATCTTAATGAAAGTCAAATTTAATCTTAATGAAATGTTAATCTTAATGAAAGTCAAATTTAATCTTAATGAAATGTTAATCTTAATGAAAGTCAAATTTAATCTTAATGAAATGTTAATCTTAATGAAAGTCAAATTCAATCTTAATGAAATGTTAATCCTAATGAAAGTCAAATTTAATCTTAACGAAATGTTAATCTTAATGAAAGTCAAATTTAATCTTAATGAAATGTTAATCTTAATGAAAGTCAAATTTAATCTTAATGAAATGTTAATCTAAATGAAAGTCAAATTTAAACTTAATGAAATGTTAATCTTAATGAAAGTCAAATTTAATCCTAATGAAATGTTAATCTTAATGAAATGTTAATCCTAATGAAAGTCAAATTTAATCCTAATGAAATGTTAATCTTAATGAAAGTCAAATTTAATCTTAATGAAAGTCAAATTTAATCTTAATGAAATGTTAATCTTAATGAAAGTCAAATTTAATCTTAATGAAATGTTAATCTTAATGAAAGTCAAATTTAATCTTAATGAAATGTTAATCTTAAAGAAAGTCAAATTTAATCTTAATGAAATGTTAATCTTAATGAAAGTCAAATTTCATCTTAATGAAATGTTAATCTTAATGAAAGTCAAATTTCATCTTAACGAAATGTTAATCTTAATGAAAGTCAAATTTAATCTTAATGAAATGTTAATCTTAATGAAAGTCAAATTTAAACTTAATGAAATGTTAATCTTAATGAAAGTCAAATTTAATCCTAATGAAATGTTAATCTTAATGATAGTCAAATTTAATCCTAATGAAAGTCAAATTTAATCTTAATGAAATGTTAATCCTAATGAAAGTCAAATTTAATCCTAATGAAATGTTAATCTTAATGAAAGTCAAATTTAATCTTAATGAAAGTCAAATTTAATCTTAATGAAATGTTAATCTTAATGAAAGTCAAATTTAATCTTAATGAAATGTTAATCTTAATGAAAGTCAAATTTAATCTTAATGAAATGTTAATCTTAAAGAAAGTCAAATTTAATCTTAATGAAATGTTAATCTTAATGAAAGTCAAATTTCATCTTAATGAAATGTTAATCTTAATGAAAGTCAAATTTCATCTTAACGAAATGTTAATCTTAATGAAAGTCAAATTTAATCTTAATGAAATGTTAATCTTAATGAAAGTCAAATTTAATCTTAACGAAATGTTAATCTTAATGAAAGTCAAATTTAATCTTAATGAAAGTCAAATTTAATCTTAATGAAATGTTTATCCTAATGAAAGCCAAATTTAATCTTAACAAAATGTTAATCTTAATGAAAGTCAAATTTAATCTTAATGAAATGTTAATCTTAATGAAAGTCAAATTTAATCTTATGGAAATGTTAATCTTAATGAAAGTCAAATTTAATCTTCATGAAATGTTAATCTTAATGAAAGTCAAATTTAATCTTCATGAAAGTCAAATTTAATCTTAATGAAAGTCAAATTTAATCTTAACGAAATGTTAATCTTAATGAAAGTCAAACTTAATCTTAATGAAATGTTAATCTTAATGAAAGTCAAATTTAATCTTAATGAAATGTTAATCTTAATGAAAGTCAAATTTAATTTTAATGAAATGTTAATCTTAATGAAAGTCAAATTTAATCTTAATGAAATGTTAATCTTAATGAAAGTCAAATTTAATCCTAATGAAATGTTAATCTTAATGAAAGTCAAATTTAATCTTAACGAAATGTTAATCTTAATGAAAGTCAAATTTAATCTTAATGAAATGTTAATCTTAATGAAAGTCAAATTTAATCTTAATGAAATGTTAATCTTAATGAAAGTCAAATTTAATCTTCATGAAATGTTAATCTTAATGAAAGTCAAATTTAATCTTCATGAAATGTTAATCTGAATGAAAGTCAAATTTAATCCTAATGAAATGTTAATCTTAATGAAAGTCAAATTTTATCTTAACGAAATGTAAATCTTAATGAAAGTCAAATTTAATCTTAATGAAATGTTAATCTAATGAAAGTCAAATTCAATCGTAATGAAATGTTAATCTAATGAAAGTCAAATTTAATCTTAATTAAAGTCAAATTTAATCTTAACGACAGGCTGAACAGTATTTCATGTATCCATGGCAACTTTTTTTTATTTTGGGGAGGGTTGGATTTGTGCAAGTATCATGCTCTGCGTGACGTCTTCTTGTCTGTTTGTTTGTGGAACAGGATATCACAAAAAGTTGTGGAAAGGTTCGGCCGAAATTTGGTAGGGGGGTTGGGTGCGTGACCCGGATGAAATGATTACATTTTGGTGAAGATCCAGATCAGAGATTTTTTTTTTAGTGATTTCCACCATTGAGTGATAGTGATAGGACCAAAACCGATACATAGCACGATATCTCAAAAAGTTATGGATGAGTTATAACTAAACTTGGGGGATGAGTTAGTTTGGTGACTAGAACAAGCCGATTCGATTTTGGTTCAGGTCCGAATCCAGATCCAACCTATCAGTGGGATACAAAACATAAACTGTTCAGCCTGGTGGAGGTGTGCACTCTACTGAGTGCTGTTGTAGTTCCCTCTGGTTTGTTCAGAGGTGTGCACATCTATGCTTAAAAAAGTCACATCAGGTATAATAACTTCACACACCTGTTATTTTGGCTCTCCTTACTGTGACATACTTTGGCGAAATGTCCAGTTTTTCCACATTTCTTGCAGTTTGGATTCTTTTCAGAGCATTTTGAGTAACTGGCTAAGTGCATTACAGATCCGCATCGATAGAATGTTCTGCCTTGGTGTGCTTGTTGAGCCCATGAAGATTGAAGTGTTGCTAGGTTTGGCATCACATCTGGATTGGTTCCCTCTGGGATGGGCTGGTGTTGTATGTACAGCCAAGACAGCCGTTGAAGTGTAGTGTAGCGTGTAACGAATTGCTTTAGCTTCCGCCATAGCTGACTCCATTTGCTCCACTTTTAAAAAGGCTTTCTGCAGTGAAAACTCCGATTCCAAAAGCAAACGTTCACATATGCGAGGTGCAAGGTTTTCCTTACATAATTGGTATTGTATCATGTCAGTGAGATATCTAAAATGCCAATTAACAACGAGCTCATCTAAATAAATAATTAACTGAGCAGTCGATTCATCAGGTCTTTGTGCTCGTTGACAAAATTTATTTATTTTCCCAACAATATTCACATTTCCCATGTAAAAGACTGTTAATGTGGTGAGAGTATCAGATTATATGTCCAGAAAAACTGGGTATATCTATAATAACTAGAACGGCACTCTGTAGAGCACATACCGACGACAGGCTGAACAGATTATGTTTTGTATCCCACTGATAGGCTGGATCTGGATTCCGACCTGAACCAAAATCGAATCGGCTTGTCCTTATCGCTTACCCAACGCATACCCCTAGTTTTGTCAGAACTCGTCCATAACGTTTTAAAATATCATGTTGTATATCGCTTTTCGCCCGATCTCTCAATGGTAAAGAATCACTTTAAAATTAAATAATTATTGTATCCGAATCCATATTCAGATCTTCACCAAAATCGAATCTATTTGTCCTTGTCAGACACACAACCGGTTCACCAGGTTTCGTCCAAATCCCTCCACAACTTTTTCAGATATCCTGCTATGTATCGTTTTTGGCCCTATCTCCCAATGGTGAAGAATCACTGAAAAAATTCTAGTAGCCGGATCCGAATCCGGATCTTCACCAAAATCAAATAATTTCGTCCTTGTCACACACTCTACGTCTCTGACAAATTTTGTCCGAATCCGTCCACAACGTTTTGAGATATTTTGTTCACAGACAGACAACAAACAGACAGACAGGGGTGAAAACATAACCTCCATCCACCTTCAGTGGTGGAGGTAATAAAATGCAGTGTGTGTGTGTGTGTGTGTGTGTGTGTATGTATATATATATATATATATATTCCTGCTGCTGCAAGGGACGCACTAATTAGGACATTTAAAGACAATGGGTATGTGCATATAACAAGTTAATTTTAACCTGGACTTCCTTTGTCGAGTATAGTTTTAGGTGGGAATGTCAACCAGACCACAGGAAGCCATCTTTGTTTACTCGTGTGTTTAAAACATAATCGTAGTATGCAATGTTGTCTTATCACGACAGAGACATCAAATGAACAACTCGAGCAGGTAAACTTCACGGTGGGCGATAGAGAATGCAATGAAAGAATCGTATACCTGCCTTCCTGGGATAGTTATCATCGATTTAACCTGTTTGGTAAGGAAATGGTAAATTGGAGATGCTTGAGCATGTTAACGCACGAAATCGTTTGGAGTGTTGTTTCAAAGGGTGTTTTGTTGTTATTTTGGATTAGTGACACTTGGCTGTGCCCCTCATATCAATCGCTCATCGCAACCTGGGACTCCAGAGACCTGTTCCATTTCCTGTCTGCTGCTTTACTACACCTCTGTAAAGCAGTATGATCCACACATTTCCCCCCCCCCGCCCCCCCACTCTCCTCCATTTTCGCCCCTGCAGATTTCCTTGAGTTATGGTCTCATTTCCGTTGTGAATGCAACATCTTTACCTTCGCAAAAGCGGAAGGTTATGTTTTGATCGCTGTGTATTTATTTGCATGTCTGTGTGTGTGTGTGTATGTTATTCGCATAACTCAAAAAGTATTCAACCGAATTGCATGAAATTTGGTGGGATGATTGGTTATTATACGGGACACATTTGATTAGATTTTGGGAGCAATCGGGTCAAAGGTCAAGGTCAAGGTCACGAAAAGGTCAAAATCGTATTTTTACCATAGCTGCGGCGAAGGTATGCGCTCTACCGAGTGCCCGTTCTAGTTTATTTATTTATTTTTACCCAGCAGGATTTACCAGAATGGCAGAAATGCTCATCATGGTGTTGTCAGAATAAAACAAAGCGTGCGACCTTCGATGAAGCAGGTGAGATGATTAAACTCTTCATAACCTCACACCAATTTCATAATTTACACAATTTGATTTTTGAAATATGACCAGAAAAGGGGTGAATAATGTCTTCAAAACAGTTTAAATATAATAATGCATTAAATACTAATTAATTAATAATGTATTAAATTAATAATATAATAATGTATTTAAATATATTAAATAAAAATATAAATTATTTTAAAAATAATGTTCACCACCATCTCTTATCTTCCGCCATCCTAAACCTTGATCTTTTCTACTCCGGTTAATTCACCCCAGATCCACTTTTTTGAAAAACTGACGTCTTTACTGGAAGTTCTTGCAGTGTCCATCTGTTATTTTACCTTCTCCCCCCCCCCCCTTTCCCATGCCTCCTCCCCCCAAGCCCTCTCCCTCCCACAGATCTCCCGAT